>NC_063206.1:24764095-24984095 GCF_017589495.1 Alosa alosa | reverse complement strand
TGTGTTTTCGCACTCACCTTGGTGAGGTAGTCGTGGATGTTTGATTGTGACTAGGTGTGTGTGTGTGTGTGTGTGTGTGTTTTTGCACTCACCTTGGTGAGGTAGTCGTGGATGTTTGATTGTGACTAGGTGTGTGTGTGTGTGTTTTGCACTCACCTTGGTGAGGTAGTCGTGGATGTTTGATTGTGACTAGGTGTGTGTGTGTGTGTTTTGCACTCACCTTGGTGAGGTAGTCGTGGATGTTTGATTGTGACTAGGTGTGTGTGTGTGTGTTTTGCACTCACCTTGGTGAGGTCATCATGTTTGGAGAAAGTGGACAGGCGTCTGTGTGTGTGTGTGTTTTGCACTCACCTTGGTGAGGTCATCATGTTTGGAGAAAGTGGACAGGCGTCTGTGTGTGTGTGTGTTTTGCACTCACCTTGGTGAGGTCATCATGTTTGGAGAAAGTGGACAGGCGTCTGTGTGTGTGTGTGTGTGTGTGTGTTTTGCACTCACCTTGGTGAGGTAGTCGTGGATGTTTGATTGTGACTAGGTGTGTGTGTGTGTGTTGAGCTCATCTTGGCGAGGAGGTGCTGTGGATGCCAATGTTGGGCAGGGGAGTGTGTTTGTGTTGTGAGATAATCTTACTGAGGTAGTCGTGGATGTTTGATTGTGACTAGGTGTGTGTGTGTGTGTGTGTGTGTGTGTTGAGCTCATCTTGGCGAGGAGGTGCTGTGGATGCCAATGTTGGGCAGGGGAGTGTGTTTGTGTTGTGAGATAATCTTACTGAGGTAGTCGTGGATGTTTGATTGTGACTAGGTGTGTGTGTGTGTGTTGAGCTCATCTTGGCGAGGAGGTGCTGTGGATGCCAATGTTGGGCAGGGGAGTGTGTTTGTGTTGTGAGATAATCTTACTGAGGTAGTCGTGGATGTTTGATTGTGACTAGGTGTGTGTGTGTGTGTGTGTGTTTTGCACTCACCTTGGTGAGGTAGTCGTGGATGTTTGATTGTGACTAGGTGTGTGTGTGTGTGTGTGTGTGTGTTTTGCACTCACCTTGGTGAGGTAGTCGTGGATGTTTGATTGTGACTAGGTGTGTGTGTGTGTGTTTTGCACTCACCTTGGTGAGGTAGTCGTGGATGTTTGATTGTGACTAGGTGTGTGTGTGTGTGTTTTGCACTCACCTTGGTGAGGTAGTCGTGGATGTTTGATTGTGACTAGGTGTGTGTGTGTGTGTTTTGCACTCACCTTGGTGAGGTAGTCGTGGATGTTTGATTGTGACTAGGTGTGTGTGTGTGTGTTTTGCACTCACCTTGGTGAGGTAGTCGTGGATGTTTGATTGTGACTAGGTGTGTGTGTGTGTGTTTTGCACTCACCTTGGTGAGGTAGTCGTGGATGTTTGATTGTGACTAGGTGTGTGTGTGTGTGTTTTGCACTCACCTTGGTGAGGTAGTCGTGGATGTTTGATTGTGACTAGGTGTGTGTGTGTGTGTGTGTGTGTGTTTTGCACTCACCTTGGTGAGGTAGTCGTGGATGTTTGATTGTGACTAGGTGTGTGTGTGTGTGTTTTGCACTCACCTTGGTGAGGTAGTCGTGGATGTTTGATTGTGACTAGGTGTGTGTGTGTGTGTTTTGCACTCACCTTGGTGAGGTAGTCGTGGATGTTTGATTGTGACTAGGTGTGTGTGTGTGTGTGTGTGTGTGTTTTGCACTCACCTTGGTGAGGTAGTCGTGGATGTTTGATTGTGACTAGGTGTGTGTGTGTGTGTTTTGCACTCACCTTGGTGAGGTAGTCGTGGATGTTTGATTGTGACTAGGTGTGTGTGTGTGTGTGTGTGTGTTTTGCACTCACCTTGGTGAGGTAGTCGTGGATGTTTGATTGTGACTAGGTGTGTGTGTGTGTGTGTGTTTTGCACTCACCTTGGTGAGGTAGTCGTGGATGTTTGATTGTGACTAGGTGTGTGTGTGTGTGTTTTGCACTCACCTTGGTGAGGTAGTCGTGGATGTTTGATTGTGACTAGGTGTGTGTGTGTGTGTTTTGCACTCACCTTGGTGAGGTAGTCGTGGATGTTTGATTGTGACTAGGTGTGTGTGTGTGTGTTTTGCACTCACCTTGGTGAGGTAGTCGTGGATGTTTGATTGTGACTAGGTGTGTGTGTGTGTGTTTTGCACTCACCTTGGTGAGGTAGTCGTGGATGTTTGATTGTGACTAGGTGTGTGTGTGTGTGTTTTGCACTCACCTTGGTGAGGTAGTCGTGGATGTTTGATTGTGACTAGGTGTGTGTGTGTGTGTTTTGCACTCACCTTGGTGAGGTAGTCGTGGATGTTTGATTGTGACTAGGTGTGTGTGTGTGTGTTTTGCACTCACCTTGGTGAGGTAGTCGTGGATGTTTGATTGTGACTAGGTGTGTGTGTGTGTGTTTTGCACTCACCTTGGTGAGGTAGTCGTGGATGTTTGATTGTGACTAGGTGTGTGTGTGTGTGTGTGTGTGTGTGTGTGTTTTGCACTCACCTTGGTGAGGTAGTCGTGGATGTTTGATTGTGACTAGGTGTGTGTGTGTGTGTTTTGCACTCACCTTGGTGAGGTAGTCGTGGATGTTTGATTGTGACTAGGTGTGTGTGTGTGTGTTTTGCACTCACCTTGGTGAGGTAGTCGTGGATGTTTGATTGTGACTAGGTGTGTGTGTGTGTGTTTTGCACTCACCTTGGTGAGGTAGTCGTGGATGTTTGATTGTGACTAGGTGTGTGTGTGTGTGTTTTGCACTCACCTTGGTGAGGTAGTCGTGGATGTTTGATTGTGACTAGGTGTGTGTGTGTGTGTTTTGCACTCACCTTGGTGAGGTAGTCGTGGATGTTTGATTGTGACTAGGTGTGTGTGTGTGTGTTTTGCACTCACCTTGGTGAGGTAGTCGTGGATGTTTGATTGTGACTAGGTGTGTGTGTGTGTGTTTTGCACTCACCTTGGTGAGGTAGTCGTGGATGTTTGATTGTGACTAGGTGTGTGTGTGTGTGTGTTTTGCACTCACCTTGGTGAGGTAGTCGTGGATGTTTGATTGTGACTAGGTGTGTGTGTGTGTGTTTTGCACTCACCTTGGTGAGGTAGTCGTGGATGTTTGATTGTGACTAGGTGTGTGTGTGTGTGTTTTGCACTCACCTTGGTGAGGTAGTCTTCAATCAAATTGAGCAGTTTTATTCTGAGGTGTTTGAGTAAGTATAAGCATATATATTCTTTTGATCCGGTGAGGATGCATTTATCCCAATCCATGAATTAGTGAAACACACACAGCACACAGTGTACACACAGTGAGGTGAAGCACACACTAATCCCGGCGCAGTGAGCTGCCTGCATCAACAGCGGCGCTCGGGGAGCAGTGAGGGTTAGGTGCCTTGCTCAAGGGCACTTCAGCCGTGCCTACTGGTCGGGGTTCGAACCGGCAACCCTTCCGGTTACAGGTCCGTTACAAGTGCTAACCAGTAGGCCACGGCTGCCCAAATGCCTTGATTGGATTTCAATTGAATCAGATTCCAATCAGACTAAATGTGCCCGTTCAAAGCTCTAAAGTAACCTAATGAAAGCTAATTAGACTAAACACAGACAAGAGTAGTCAGGCAACTTGCCTCTATATGGACACACGGACACACGGACACACACACACACACACACACACACACAATTACCATCTGCCCCGTATTGACAACAGAAAAAGCCTGACAGTGAAGAATATATCACTAAATATTCAAGTATCATTAAATATTCAATATCCATCTTTCTGGCTCTGTAGGTTACACAACAAAATCGTGCGACTGTCCTTGTTTTGAATGTTTCCTTGTTGTCTTGTCCTGCTTTCTGTTAATGGTGGAGCCTCTCATCTCTCATGTGGTCCTGTCATGTGGTCATCAGAGAGAGGAGTATGGATGAGCCCATGAAAGCTGTGTTTTGTCTGTGCCGTAAACTGAAAACAGTCCACACGTTTGTCCTCTCTGGACAGAAACAAGGCTCCTGCCATAATTACCGGCTGGGCCTTCACAGGAGGAACGGAACGCAGACTTAAAGGTACTTTTATGTGGCACTTGTGAGACGGCCCCAGGGACACGTCACAAACATAAACCGCAACACAACCAGAGACTTACGCAAGGTTGGGCCAAGAGGGACTCATGTTCTTGTTTGTTGGGAAAATTATTCCAAGCGTAAATAGATCAGGAAGTGGGACAAAGAAACCCTATTCCTCACAACCACAAGTGTATCATAGCTCAGCAGCACCTTACCAAACACTGGTGTGAGTACTGTTTACCAGATATGTTCACAGGGAGAACAGCAACCCTGCATTTACAGCGCAAGAGAAGTGCTAGTGCATACATACCGTTTTCATCAGCCAGAAACAGTAAAGCCTTATTCATAGTGTACGCAAGCTACACGAACACAAACAGAACCAGCTGGAGCAGGAGGGGCCTGGCGCCTACTTCCGTAGTAAAATGTGCCGTCCAATTTTTTTGTAACGCAACACAAGCGTGAGTGGCATGTCCGAGGGAGAACGGCAAACCTGCATTTACAGTGTAACAAAAGCACATCTGCACACGTACTATTGGCATCAGCCAGAAACAGTAACATACCAGTGAGGTTGAGCTTTGGCACAGGTAGGGGTTCTGTAGGCACGGGCCGGTAGGAAAACAGGGTGAAGAGGCCTCTGCCAACGGGCAGTGCCATGGTGCGCTGGCACAGCAGCAGGAGCCTATTACAGACAGAGGAGGGAAGAACATATGGACTGAATTTATGTCCATTCCAGAACACTCAGTTGACCACTCGCTCACTGCAGTGCAATGTTTCGATAAGTTCAAATGCATTTATAAGGCTCAAATGAGAATATGGCAAAAGTAGTAATTCATACACATTAACATAAGCAGTCATTAATCAGGCAAGTCTCCTCCATCATATATTTTATTATTATTTCACTGTATCCTAAAAATGTACAGTACAGCTTTACATACATTTATACATTCATTAATTCATTCCACCTTCACTTATTCTCATAGGTTCAGAGTCAAAGATTCAGAGTTTAGGCTACAGGGTACTGAGTAAGTCGTGGGGTCAAGTGAAGACACAGCCAGACCTGATTTGACTCACTACAGAAGTGGAAGCTCAACGCTGCCGATGTGTCAACCATGTAAATCTGCATATGTGCAAGACTCCACCAGTAGCTGACATCTGACTGCACATGACATGGCTAACCCCAGCAGCACTTTTACTTTCTCCGCTTCAGCTCTGTCTGCCTGCACTACTGAAATCTGCGGTGAACACACCGTGCCGTTAACACGCCTGAGTGACTGTAGGAAAGTGCGTGTGAGAGAGTAAATGCATGCATGCATGGTTAACTGCATACACTTCTCTCTGTGCGTGTGTGTGTGTGTGTGTGTGTGTGTGTGTGTGTGTATGTAAATGTGCGTACTGCATACATGGGTAATTGTGTGTTTGCTTCTCTGTCTGTCTGTGTGTGTGTGTGTGTGTGTGTGTGTGTGTGTGTGTGTGTGTGTGTGTGTGTGTGTGCGCATGTGCATGTGTGTGTGTGTGAATGTGCATACTGCATACATAAGTAATTGTGTGTTTGCTTCTGTGTGCGTGTGTGTGTGTGTGTGTGTGTGTTCAAGAGCATTTGTCTTTGGACTTTGGTGTGCGTACATGAGAGACAGTAGAAGTGCATCACTGTGTGTGTGTGTGTGTGTGTGTGTGTGTGTGTGTGTGTGTGTGTGTGTGTACACACTGACTTGTTCTCCTTCTCCTCGATGTACTCATGATCGCTGACCTCGGGCAGCTGGGCCACATTGACGCGGACGGGCCGCGAGCTCTGCAGCAGCCGCCGCACCTCCTGCACGCGCAGGTCCTGACTCCAGATCAGCCCCGTCACCTCGGGGTCCAGGTCCGCCATGCCGTCCTCCTCCTCGTCAGCCTCACTGGGCACCGGCACATCAAGCATCTCGCCCCCAAGGCCTACCGACTGCTCACACACACACACCAACAAAACACACAGACAAACAGACAAACAAACAAACAAACACGCACGCACGCATACGTACACAGACACACAGTCACAGTGGAATACAAGTAGTCATGTATGATGGTTGCAAACACAATTTCGCATTTAAGATTGAAAAAAGTAAAAAACCTAGTATACCTATTTTAAAAAAAAAACACACACAAATACACACATACACATTTGTGTATGTACTGTATATACGAGCATTAAAATATTTTTCTAATTTAACTCTTCGGTAGCAAAACGGATATAGGCAAGTAGCGCTAAAAATTCATCTCAGACTTTCTAACATCATAAAACTTCAATCCTCTAATGCATGGTTAGTGCCCTCTCTCAAACACATTCCAGCTTATCACACTTACCGTTTTGGCCTTGGTAGGAGTGACTTTGTGTGCCTGTTTGGTGAGGTCCTGCCGTCCAATCAGTGCACAAACATCTTCGGACCAATCAGAGCACGGGTGCTCTCGGCACTGGTAGATGGCATCTCTGATTGGCAGGGCCGCCCCAAATGGTACCGACTCGAGGTCCTTCAGAGTGAACCCTTTAAAATGAACACCAAGCATTAACAAGCAATTAACTAAATTATGAATTAACTAAATGGACTTATTAAACTACATGTTATGTTGCACAGTTACGGACTTTAATACTGGTATGTTTTTCAAGCTGTGTGAAAAGGAATTACATTTTTACTAATTTATATAGTTATTAGCAAATATCTCCTCAAGGAACTTGACCGGTGTAAGGGACCCTGATATTAGAGAGGTATGAAGACAACAGGCTTCAAACTACGTAAATTAATCAGTTACACTTGAAAAGCACATTATTGTTCTAATTTAAAGTCATCGGTGGGGGGTGTGTTTGGATGCAACAGGTGTTTGCGTCTGACAGGCGGAAAGTCGGAGTGCCGCACCAGCAGAGGTCAGCCACTCCATCAGCCTCTCGGCCAGGTTCCCCTGCGGGGCCTCAAACTTCACGCTGCTCTCTCTGCAAACATTCACACATGCGCGCGCACACACACACACACACACACACGCACACAAAGATGATGAGTCACTTTTTTTTACTCAGAAGTTATTTGGGGGGAGGCAGGTGACAAATGCCATCTGATTCCAGCGTGTGGTTTAGGGGCCGTTTATACGAGAACGATTGCGAAGGAAGACGACAAAATATTTTATCATAAGTGCCTTTCGTTTACACGGCGACCCCGCCATCGGGGCTTGAAGACGCAAAAATCTGAAGACTCCTTCCAGAGTGTAGAGTTTTGAAGACGACCCGGGTTGCGTCTCCGTCTAAACCAAAGATCCTAGATTACCTCTCTGGCTAAACTGTCAAATTAGAATGTCTGCGCGTGACGTACCGGGGTTCTATCACACCACCACTAGTGCTGGGCGGTATGACCAAAAATGTATATCACGGTATTTTTCAAAATTCTTACGGTTTCACGGTATATGACGGTATTTTATTTCCCCCATGCATAATCAGATGTTCACAGCATTTTCTACAGGTTGAGAGAGGAATTGCTGCAGTACACCAACTAAGGATGGTCTATTTTACTGTCATGATGTATAAAAACCACACTAGTGGTAATGCAGTTTTGCATGCCCCCCGAAAATGATGCCGTTTACAAAGAGCCACTCATGATTCTAATGAAGAATCTAATCAGAATGCAAAGACAATTGCAGTCAAAATACAGAACTTTTACTGTGCAAATTTCACAAACAAAAGTAGTGCAACTTGCAATAATTATACTTTTTTTGAAAATTATACAATTTAAAATAAAACCTCTCTGCTAATATGCTTACGCTGTCAAATAGGCCTATCATAAACATGCCTTGTTGTTATTGTGTGGTTTACATGACGTTAGTGGTAGGCTAACGTTAACGTCATGTGGATGTGGATGTCTTGTTAGCCTGCCATGAGCTTCGGTTCGGTTCGCTAGGCAAAACATTAAAGGAACCATATGTAAGATTGTGGCCAAAACTGGTACTGCAATCACTTTCAAAATACTGAAGAGTGATGTATCCCCTCCCCCTCCCCCCTGACTCGAGGTTGCCAACCCTGATGGCGAAACACTACTGACTTCGTGATTAGTAGATAGGTGGAGGGTGGCGCATCAGGCCAAAACACAACATGACATGACAAAACACAACATCAACATGATTTCTTAATGTCTAGTGACATATCAGGGCCATTTTATGATTAATTGAAATATTTTTCTTACATACGGTTCCTTTAACAAAAAAGTTTGTTTTGGTGCACTGATGACAGTCAGGATCATTTCTAACTAGCCAGCTAGTATTGCTCAGTGCATGTCTATAACATGCTTTACTTGCTACCTGGATCATTTCAGCGAATATCCTTAAGGTGAGATGAATGATAAGAACATTAAACTTCACTGTGTTGAACAATCTCAATAGAATTTTCGTGACGGAAATCCAGAAAGGGTTAAAGCGGAGCTAGTAATCAAGGATCTTTGGTAAATCCCTTTCAATGCAGTATCCCTTAACATTTTTCCTTAACTAAAGAAACAATTGAAGGTATCCTGTGCAACACCCTTAAATAAATCCCTTACCTAAGGAGAAATTAAGCCTTAAGGGTCATACTTCAGGGGAAAAACTTGCCTCGCCTCACTAATGCCTCGCAGTGGCACCATGCGTGCGTGTGAAAAAAGTCCCGTCTGAAACACTGTCGTGCGGCGCAGCGTTCCAAACGTTGTGTAATCAAATACACTGGTATGGCGGTATATTAAAAATTCATATCATAACGAAAATATACACCGGTATACGGTGTGAACCGGAATACTGCCCAGCACTAAACACCACCCAGCGGTCTGGAATGCATATCCAATCGAATATCATATACTCTTGCGTCTTCATATTTCCCCCTGAGAATGCTCGTCTAAACGCGAATAAAAAAATGAAGACGAGACGCCACTTCTGCATCTTCTCTTTTCATCGTCACCGTATAAACGTAGCCTAAGACTAGTGCCACAAAAGGGCACCAGGGACTGATGAGTCTGATAACAGACTGCACTTCTGCCAAGTCTCAGGTCTCGTTGAGGAAATCAATTACTCTGCGATAAGATGATTTCCTCATTTATTTATTTATTTTCTTAACTACACAAATCCTCTGAATGCAAGTAAGTGATAACAAGGGTGAGAGCACACTCCTGATCTCATTCAGAAAGATAATAATTACAATAACGATATTACAACCCAACAACAACAACAAACATCTTTCAAGCATTTGCACTAGATGCTTTCCAAGAAATGGATAAGACACCAGGCCTTCAATGACTAATTCTACTCAAAAAGTAGTCACTGTTCCATAGATCCCGATGCTGAAAAAAAAAAACGTACCTCCTGATTTCGGGAATTTGATCACAGATGTTCTTCTTCTGCCCTGTGATGGAGAAGCACAGTATTAACAAAGATAGATAGATAGATAGATAGATACTTTATTGATCCCTCTTTCTGATGGGGAAATTCAAAGGACATGCATAAACAACTGTGTGCTTACAGGTCATGTGTGGCAAAATAAAACTTCTGCCAATAATGCGTCATCTCTAAACCATATTACATGTACAATAAATTCAATTCTGTTTTCTCCTCACCCTTGGAGACCATGGAAAGTCTTCATTTGTGCTATGCAAAATCACATTATATGCCTTCAGCACTGTTTATTCATCCAATTACTATTTCCATATTGCAATATGTTTATCATGCCCCCCCGCACTCTGCCCCCTCCACCCCCACTGCCCATGGGAGTGTCTTATTGTCAGAGGGGCACAGCATGTCAATCTCAGACAGACACAGTGACCCGGCCTGTGAAAACTCAGCTCAGCTCACCTGCAGAGATCTTGGCCAGGTATTTAGAGACGTTTTCCGACACCGCATTCTTGTCTCCAGCCACGTACAACGCGTAACTCTAGAGAGAGAGAGAGAGAGAGAGAGAGAGAGAGAGAGAGAGAGAGAGAGAGAGAGAGAGAGAGATAGATAGATAGATAGAGAAAGAGAGAGAGAGACGGAGAGAGAGAAAGAGACAGGGAGACAGAGATATATAGATAGATAGAGAGAAAGAGAGAGAGAGACAGAGAGAGAGAGAGACAGAGATGGATAGATAGATAGATAGAGAGAAAGAGAGAGATACAAATAGATAGAGAGATTAGAGATTAGAGAGGATGAGGGGAGGGTTGGTGGAATGAATGGGTCAAATAACATAGTGGAGATGAGGGGTGGGAGAAAGAGAAGGAGACAGAAAGAAATAACAAATAAACAACCGAATGAAAGAACAAAAGAAAGAAAGATATTGGGTGGGAACACGAGTAATGAAAGATAAAAAGAAGAGAGAGAACGAGAGAGAAAAAGTCAGTAGGGGTGGAGGGGATGAGAGAAGCCGATTGAGTATCTGCAGTGGGACAGCACCGTTGTGGTTTTAGTGGCAATGACTAAACCCGTCTGCTTTAGAAAATAATAGCGCAAAGACATTCAGACTTCCAGGCTCGTCCTCATTCATTCATCACATTCCAGTGTGCGGCCGACCACGGCCCAATTTTAGCGTGCTTAGAATGACGGGCTAAACATTGCCTGATTTTGTAGTCCATCAGGACTAAAGCAGGAATCTGAAGGAGAGAGAAACAATTCTGTTCCGGCTGACACAGGAAATTGCGTGTGAGAGAGGGGTTGATGGAGGTTTAAACAAGTTAAGCAAAGCCAGTAATGTTCTGTCCGGTAATCAGGTGGATGGTAGGGAAGGGGATGTAGTGTGTGTGTGTGTGTGTGTGTGTGTGTGTGAGTGTGTGAGAGGAGGACTAGGGTAAATACAGGCTATAATTGCATGACATGTCGTTAGTGTCTCTCTGTCCATTGTGCGTCACTGTGCTTGGCACGATGGTAGGACAGACAAACCATCCCCTTCCCCCTCTTCTGTCAAACACACACAAACACACACCCCACTCAGCGTCACTCCTCCATCAACCTCCCACCATCACTCATGATTCAGACCTCCAATGCTTAATTAAGGTTAGGCAGCTCTTATCCAACACACACACACACACACACAGACACACACACAGACACAGGAGAAGAGGGACACAGATGCCATTGGAGGAACTCAGAACAGACCGAGTAAACAGATGGAAAAATGTCACTGTGATTAGCTGGGAGCAAAATGCCGACTAACTAGTTGACATTTCCATTGAGCATGCGAGAGCTACAGCACCATGTGACCCCACATTTGCACCTCTGTTATTAAAGGATTCCGTCATGACCTCCCGTCAACCCTGCAGGAACTCGCCGAGAGGCAAGGTAGCACTTTCGAGTGGGCACGTAGCTCTGCACCTAGATGTCTTACTGATCCCAACAAGACGCTTAGGAACACTGCCCCCTGCTGGGCATGGGCCACTGAGGAATCAGTACTGCCTAAACTCAATACATTCTTTCCATGTTCCTCCTCCTAGGATACACTATATCCATTCTGCACCTAATTCTGCTAATGAAGGATTCTGTAAGCCACGCTGTGCGTAACTACTGTGGTAGAAGTACTAGAGACCAAAGAAGCACGTGTTACAGAGTAACCTGGCCCATAAAAGCTGTAGGTGAAAAGTAAGCAGAGGTCTTGTCTGAACGTTCCTGTGGAAAGTCACTGAATGTAGCTACTGTGAGAAAGTCAACCCATTAGTGAAGACAAAGTGCTTTTCAGGGGGGCATCATTTACACATGTGTGATAGATAAGGCTTCATTCATCATCACATCACTTCTCAATGCTGATAAAAAAAAGAAATGCTCAGCCACTTACAAGCACCAGTAGTTTGGTCCTCTCGCAAATGCCAGGCAGGTAGGGGAAAGGTGGCACGTCCTCCCCTCTGAGGCAGTGGCGGAGCCAGCCAAACACACAGGGTGGCTCCGGCGTCAGGAACGAGGGCCGGGTCATCTGCTCCATCTGGGCTGAGGGGGGCAACAAGGAGGGGGGATTAGGGGCAATTTAGGCCATGACAGAACAGCATACGATACAGTACATATGCCAGTCTCCCCAATCATCACACACCATGAACCTAACAATTGATACAGCCTCAATTATCTCCATCTCGTCCATCCTAATTCTAGATAGATCCAGAGGGAGTGAGTGATAGTTAATGAAGAGAGATGAGAAGAGAAAACAAGAATTAATTTGTCAAAAAAAAGTTGGCAATAGTGGAAGAAGAAAACAGAGAGAGAGAAGAAAAGATGTGAGATGCTGAGAGAGGGATTGTACGATAGAACAAACCAAAAAAAACAAAACAAGACAAGGGAGCACTGGCCATTCTAATGAGAGGCCCTATGACGGGCGCCTCCATTGATTTGCCACTTACCCTGGTCGATCACGCAGGACTCGTGGAACGTTTTGATGAACGAGGGGTAATCGCGCCAGTACAGATCAATGTACTCCTCCAGCTGCAGGTCTCTGATGAGAGAGATGGGGAAACAATCAGCACCAGCCTTCAACACTAACACCACCTCCACCCGACCAACCTGACCCCACACCCCCACACCATCTCAACCAGGGGTTCTTCATCTCAGCTTGGTCAGCTAATCGATACTTACACTAATACTAATAGCAGCCCTAACCAGCCCATGAATCACCAGCAGCGCTACGTCACAGCCGTAAGAGTCCAGACTCAGAGTAAAACACACGCTGAAAAATGAGGCTGGGGGACCGGGGGAGGTCGACACTGGAGTGAATTAATGAGACCTTTCTGGAGGACTAATTTGGCTCCCCTTTCAGATATCAGAGCTGTATCTAGGTCTAGACAACAAAATGTGTTTTCAGTCTGAATCTTGTCTAAATGGTTTTTAATGTTAATAAAAATGGTCCTCGAATTACCACAGTGCAATAATTCTGAAAATGATGGGCCATCTCTTAAGATTCCAGGTTTCAAGTTTTCTTCCTACAAAGTTTCTTGCCTGTTGCCTTAGTGCTTGGACAAGAAAGATTAAGAAACAAGTTCAAGCTGGGCTCTGTTAAGTACCTTGTGACATTGTCTTATGTTATGGTACCAAACTAAACTGAATTAAATATTCTACTCCTGTTAATGTTTATTATCTAATAAATAATTATACCAAGAAATACAAAAAAAAAAACACTTCAAAAAGATCAAAGTGAATAGAACACACAGGGAAGTGTATCTTGACTGTTTGTGAGCTTGATGGTCTTTTGGGCCCCCACTGTCAACTTCAAGGCAGCGCTGCCAGTTGACTTCAAGGCACCTAATCCTAACCTAACCCTAGCGCCTTCAAGACGGTACTGCCTTGAAGTCGACGATGGGGGCCCAAAAGACCATATAACAATGCGTGTGGTAAAAGTATCTATTGTTACTCTAAGGTCCCCTACTGCACTGTAGCTTGAATGTCATTTCTCTTAAGTCACTTTGGATAAATGCAACGTGCTGTAATGTCATATGTAAATATTTAGGGCTGTGCAATTAATCAAATTAATTCCTTAATTATCAACTATGACTTGCAATCATTATGAAAACATCATTATCAAAATGTAACGATTTTTTTGCTGCATTTGCTTTAATGCCATCTTTTTGACTAGTGCATCCCTTTGCTTTAAAGTGGTAACAGTTGTATACATCATCTTTTTTTGCACAACTTTGTTTTGTTTTTTTCAGTTGAATTATATTTAACATTCAATGTAACTAGTGCAGTGCCTGTTCAAACATGTCATTCCTGTAGAAAACCTGTAGCCCAATTACATGCCCGCAGGTATGCATGCTTTAAAAATAGGATGATAGGGAAAACATCATTCCAGCTAAGCATTCAATAAATATTATATTAGAATATATTAGCCTATAATTGATGTGCAGTAAGCAAAATTTAGGCATGGCTGCATGTGATATTTTTACAAATCAAAATGACATAAGCCTAGCAGCTGTTTTGAGTTAGGGCTATATGTTTATTGTTAAGCTTATTGAATAACTTCCTGATAAGAGAAGAGAAACCATTTTGTGGAATGACGCATAATCATATGAAATTTGCAACGATGTGACTCAACAATCTCTGATAGTCTATAAGTGTCTGCCACTCGTTGTCTGTAGCTGATCGAAATGACATAAGCCTAAAGCTTTGATGTAAGGCTATATGTTCAGCCTATTGAGTAACTTAATGATATAGAAGGCAAACCATTTTGTAGAAAGATGCATCATCATTTGAAATTTGCAATAATGTGACTTTGGTAACATACAGTAAGTGACATGTCGCTCTGTCTGTCACTCATTGTCTAGCTGTGTGGCATTCTGAAACGTCTTTAAATTTTACATCATTTTGAATAGCCACTGCATACCCGTGTTTGTTGGCGTATTGTTGCAAAATCTGCGGAATCATTTTATGCAAGCAAACTACATACATGTCAGACATGATAATCATCCAAACATCTTGCATCTTGACCTGTGCCCTGATATAGTGCTGCTCTGTGCTGTGTGAGAGGGGGAGTGGCTTCAGTATAGTATATATACTGTAGTAGAGTGAAGAAAGCCAATGTGTGCTTCTTTTACAAATTTATTTAACAATATATTTTGCATTACTTATCCAAACAATGTCAAACTTGGCGCTGCACTTACTCGTGCCCGTAGCAAGACACCTGCCAAGTTTGAAATCAATCGGATAAACGGTTCGAAAGATGTGCGAATAACGGACAGACATTCCTGTAATGTATAGATAGATAGATGGTGATGGTAGCATAGAGGCTAAGGAGCTGAGCTAGCATGCAGTAGGCAGCCTAGGCTGTACACAAGTGTGGGCTGATACAAAAAAACATTTCAATAAGGGCAAAATGAGTAGAATGCGAAGGGATTTTGGGAATGTTAAGGTCTTGTATTGCACTTCAGCTTAAATGTTATTTCTCTTTTGATGTCGCTTTGGATAAATGTAACATAATAGTGCTGGGCGGTCTGACCAAAAATGTATATCACGGTATTTTTCAAAATTCGGTTTCACGGTAAATGACGGTATTTTTTTTTCATGCATAATCAGATGTTCACAGCATTTTCTACAGGTTGAGAGAGGAATTGCTGCAGTAGATTGACTAAGGATGGTCTATTTTACTGTGATGATTGATGAATAACTCCACACTAGTGGTAATGCAGGTTTGCATGGCCCCAGAAAATTATGCTGTTTCATGATTCTAGCAGCTGCTCGTAATCAAATAACCGGGTATGTCGGTATCTTAATAATTCATATCATAACGAAAATATACACCGGTATACGATGTGAACCGGTATACAGCCCAGCACTATAACATAATGTAATGCAATTAGAGACGTAAAAGTCTGGGCTCAGAAAGGAAAAGTCCTGCCATGTATCGGTTCTACCTGTGCCCTTAACACAGTTGATTTCACTAATTACTCTACCTGGCTTAAAGGGATATTCCACCATTTGGGGAAATACACGCCACCATTTGGGGAAATGCACTCGTTTTCCACCTCCCCTTGAGTTTTACCTTTCCCCAGTTCATCCAGCCGTTCTCTGAATCTTAAAGTAACACTTTTAGCTCCAGCTCATTGAATCAGATTAGACCGTTAGCTTATAGGAGAGATGCTAACGGTCTAATCTGATTCAATGAGCTGGAGCTAAAAGTGCTACTGTCAGACTCAGAACGGCTGGATGGTGGAATATCCCTTTAAGACCTGTGCTAAGACCCGAATCACCTGAAAAAGTGAATGGTTGGAACAAAAATGTGGCAGGGCTTTTACTTTCTGGAGCTGGACTTTTACACCTCTGAATGTAATATATGGCGTAGTCAGTGGAATATGTAAAGGTAAAAAGGTAATAATTCAAAGGTAAGTGACAGGCCAACCTGGCCATCTGCTGCAGGAGGCCCACTAGGGAGCGGGCTCCACTTCTTTGCAGCTCGTCCAGCTTCAGGTCTTCGTAGAGCAGGTGCAGCACAGCGAACAGGGACGGGATGTGCTGAAACAAAGGGGCCGAGGAGTCCACACTGAGCACAGACATCTGCTCTTCCCTGGCACCAGAGGGCGCCAGAGTGCCCAGCCCCGGCACCCCCGCCACATGCTGCATGGACAGCTGCCAGTGGTAATCCGAGCTGCGCAGGTAGTCCCAGTCCTAAAAAACATTAAGACCTTTTTGTCTTAATCCTGGACCCAACCATTGATGGATCGTTAAAAGTCTTACAACTCAGGTATCATGACTTTCACAACAACACTACACTATGCAAACAAACTCCATTACATAGTCGTGATGACCTTCGTAATGCCAAGGATTAAATTAACGCAGCATCCAACAAGCTAAAAACCCATAATTGATTATCACCCATCAGCCAAGTCCTGAGGATTACATTAGAATGTGACCTTTTGACTCTGTCAGCTAATAACGCTTAAATGCCCACTTCTGATCAAGCCAATATCCCTGATGAGGTCAGTCAAAGGGTGAGACAGACCAAGACAATTTGACAACTATTTTGATGTTTTTGCAAATTTTGCATTGATAGGTGTATTCAGGACATTGAAAGCATTATAAGAAAGATATCTAAATCGCACATGAATGATCCTTCTTAACCAAAAACAAACAAACAAAAAAAAAACGAATCAAGCACTTCTAAAAACGTTTCAAACAGCTCTTTTAATAACAAGGATTAGAGACATCAATGCAAGTCCCACATGGCTCCCACTGAGCAAAACCTGTGCACTGCTAAAACAGAGGGCACTCCTACCTCGTCTGAGCCCGTGTCGGCAGGTCTAGCCTTCTTCGGAGCGACTGGGGAGAGGGGCACTTCAATATGGAGCTGTGGAGAGGCAAAGGGGGTCAGGGGTCATATACAAGTACATCTCAGATGCGAGTGGTCCGGCCGCTCTCTTAAGGACAAGGAGGAGGCCAATTTACACAACCACTACCACCACCACACTTTAAAAAGTCAGCAGTGCGTATGATGTTGGAGCTAATTTTAGATGTGAAGAGGCAGCCTTTGTGTGCTTGTGTGCGACTGGAAATATGATAGCTCGCCTTTAATTGTCAATCCGCCTCTTCCTGTTATCACAAAAAAACACACATTTAAAAAACAGAAATTGATGCTGCAACATTTTGTTGTTATTGCTATTGCTGCTGCTGTTATTGCTGTTGTTGTTGAGACGTCACTCACGTTGCGGGTCCACGTCAGCCGATCGGTGTTGTAGCCCATCATCGTCATGAAGCAGGAGAGGAACAGGTTCCACTCCTGGTGTGTGCTGGGACCACCAGGGGCGTTGTAAGTATTGTACCACTTGACCAGCACTTTCATTGCCATGTCCTTGGGCAGAATGAAGCGGATGGCCTGAAGGCATCGTCTCACTGGGGGAGTCAGACAGAGAATAATAAAAAACAAACTCCGCTGCATCTCCGTAGGAATTGACATCCGCAATTTCCCCCTTGGGGATGAACAAAGTAATTATCTATCTATCTATCAACACCAAGACGGACATCGATGAATACTAACTGACATCTTTGGAACAGCACGGAACAGCTTAATAATGCTATGAATCTTATTTTACGGTATTATGAAATGTTTGATTCATTATACATAATAAAATCATGTCTACTTACTAATGACTACATTAAAGTGAAACATTAATATTATTCCAAATCCCTATTTCACTGTTCTAAACAGTTTACATATACATAACATAAACTACTCTACTAATATAACAATAGTGTCATTGACGTATAAAACATAGGTTACTGGATTTGTGTTGCAGTCGTTGAACAACGGCAATTAAGTAGCCCTTAAAAGCCATCATAAGCATCTACAGTAATCTAATCATTACACTAATAGCAAAAAACATTAAACAGATAGGTTTGTGATTTCTAAAATATAAATATCAACCTGTTTGTGTGTAATTTTAATGTGCATCTCACAACATGTGTACTAAATCACTGCCTTTACAGTCCAATTCAGCAAATTTAAAACATTACATTTAAGAAATTTAAAACTGTCCGTGCAATTTAAAAGCACCACATCATCAAGCCAATAATGAACTGTGGTCAGTTTCTTCCTTGTTCGACAAGCTTCAAAAGGTCAAAACATAGATGGATGGAATGTCATTTCATTAGTCGCAGAACCCTGTGCTTTTAGACTAAATGATTAAGGCATGGTGGACAAGCTAACTTTAATTGCTGGGTGGTGGGGGTAGGAAGGAATATCAAGAAATAGGGGAGAGATTACAGACAATGATGTCATACGATAAAACAGACCTATTAGTGCCGCTAACCAGACAGAGCTCCACCCAAAACCTATCCAACCCAAATCCAATATGCATATTTCAAATAGTCATATTTCATGTGCGCAAGTACACACACACACACAGTCTACTTGTGCAACAATGCACATGTAAAAGGCCCCTGCTACAAAACTGAAGTTGAATTCCAGGTAATCAACAGCATGGGCTTGCTCAGTGTAATGAGATCGCCTTGGGCACTGTTCTGGCTGAGCACCATTAGGCTCGCCATCTTAACGCGGCGTTCAGCAACCTTAGCCTTCTCTAGTGGCTCCCTTGCTTTGTCTAAAAATGAGAATGAATGGAAAGAATAATTTTGTTAAAATTTGAAAAAATTAATATTATTATTAAGCTTTTAGCCATTCTTACATTATCAATTTGTGAAAATACATAGCCTATACACAGAGTAAAATGTGTAAAAACCACATACATTTCAGTTATTTATCAACTAAAGTCACTTCTTTGCACCCCAAGTTAGCAATGGTGTCAAGATCCCAAAAAAGGTCATTCACAACTGGATTAGCACACTGTCTGATCTTGCAGCGTGGGGGCAAACACATCAAAAGACATCTCCAAAAGTAGGTAATTCACAGAGCGCAGATCTCCATGTAGACCAAATGCTATGTCATGCAACATAGCGAAAGTTTAAGTTGCCCCGCGCCTCGAAATGGCTGCAAAATTTAATGGATTCTTCCTTAGCTCATCCTACAGCTTTTCCGACAACTTTCATGAAAATTGTGTTGGCAGTTGTGTGTACTCCTTAGGGAAACAAAGAAATCATCTAGAAGGTAACACTGTATTTGAACACTTGGCAGAAATGTCAAGGTCATTACGTGCTTACATAGCCAGCAAGGTAGATGCTTATAATAAATGTAATTGCTCTGATTATTATTTTGGTAAGGTAAAAGAGACATTGGAATGAGAACCATTTAGAATCAACCTAAAGACACAGCGGGGAACACTCCTCAACTTGTTTGATTGGCTTACGTTCTGACTAGAGGTCTGCAAAAGACTGTTTTTTACAGTCCCGCGCCCGCCCACTCCTGCAATAATGTGTCATTTTTTGTCTCGCTCCCGCCCGCATCTGTAACATGAAGACTGTCAGATGTCTGATTTAAGTTTCTTGGTTCTGAATGTAGGCTAGGCTACCTTTCTTTACAAAGACACTTGACTAAACACTGAAGTAGCCTAACGGTGCCCTCTTCCTCTGTCATGCTTTCAATTTCAAGTTGTGACAGGGAGCAGCAGGAAACAATTGAAAGCACGTAAACGACTAGGCTAGGTCCCTCCATCAGTTGGGCTTAAAGCCCGTTTAATGCTGCCTAACAAGAACATCCAGCTCAAATATACTTATGTACACTACAATATTATTTCCATTTAATTTTACGCACATATTTAATTTGCTGGAATTTGCAGGAAATTATCTGTTTCTCCCGCACCCGCGAACACACCCCTCTCATTCCGCCCGCTCCTGCAAAGAGCATCCAAAACTTGCATCTAAAGGACACAAATATTTTGGCAGCCCCAGAGATTTTTTTATCATTACCGGTATTTCTGGTAAAAATAAAAATAAAAAAACGCTCTTTTGAAAGGAAATGTTGCCAACTCCTGATTTAGTGGGTATACCAGAGCTCATCTGTCCGAACGATAAACATTCCAGCCAACCCACATGATGTCTCGGGATCACAGGAGGGATGGGTATAATGTCAACAACCTTACTACAGAATGACAGACTGAATCTTCTAACAGGACTTATTTTTCGCCAAAAAGGAAGTGCAGCAGCAGCAGTAGCAGCAGTAGCAGCATGGCCATGCTTGGGTAGAAACGACGATGGTGGGGGTTGTTGAGAGGGATGCAATTTTTTACGTTATCCCTCTGCAACCACTCGAGCTCTCGTCAGAGGCTGTGAGGGCTGAGCTGGCAGCTGTGATTCAAGTGCGTCGTCACTAACGATGACAGCAAACGCAGAAGTGTGCGGAGGGAGGCAGGTTGGGCTTCGTGGCCGTATGTGGTGGTCTCATGTGTCTGCCATCAACTCACCGAGCTCCGATGTCGCTATCTCGGGAATGGTTATCCTCTGCATTGAGCCATTGCTCAGCTCCTGAAACAGACAGGGAGACGGATCAAACCGGTGCACTCAAGCATTTCACACAAACAGGGAGAACAACAACAACAGTGATCCGACGCATTAAGGACTCAAAACAAAACATGTTTCCAGGCATTCAGCCTCTAGGCTTTTAAACGGTCCTTTTAAAAGGTAGCTCCGTCATACAAAACGATTTGGGCAGGTGAGAGATTGAAAGGTCTCCCAGCAGGAAAACATGTCACAGTGATGTTGACATCTAGGGGCCTGTGGGCAGGTATGGCAGCCCAGAGATCTGGAGCCTTATTGACCCTTGTCTGCACACTGACAGACCTTCAAACTGGTTTCTGATGAGATATTGGTCCTTCTTTTTATTTCTTGTCCTCAAAAATGTCAAGTAGTCTTCAAGTAGTAGCAATAAGACACACAACAGGGGAAATTACCGGGTGTGGTCTACACAATGCCTCCAGCCACACACACACACACACAAGGGTATAGACACAAACACACTATACTGTATATAGATATATCCAAACATGTTCTCACACAGAAAAAAAAAAAAGAGAGAGACACACACACACACTTTCTCTCTCTCCCTCTCTCTCACACACACACACACACACACGGCTCACCAGGGTAACTCTGCTGCTGACGGAGTCTCGGAGTGTGTGCACGTGGGGCACGGTTTGCTGGAAGTTGAAGTCTTCCACCCAGGATGTCTCGTGGTGCTTGACTGCGCCCATCCCGTCGGCCACAGGAGAGGGCATCACACCAATCTGAACCCAGACAGAGGAAGGGGCAACAGAACAGAACAGGGGCAAAGTCAGAGACAGTCAGACATCTATTAACCTCACTGACACACATCCGACAATGAATCTCATTTACCTGCATGAGGTAAAGCCATAAGCCAGTGCCCTATAAAATACCCAAATGCATGCCTTCATGGTGTAGACACGGTAATGGTTATGGAATTTCTATTAAAGGTTAATAGTACATTTCTGCTTTTGTACATCATGCTCTTATGACATTTACATGTTCTATTTTTTTAAATGTTTAATCAATGACTCATTTCAGCTACAGTGTTTACTTTACTACATCCTGTGATTAAGCATCACTTTGATCCATCCACTGGCCAAAGTGCATTAACTTATTTGATTCATAAGGAATAGCCAGGACTAATGTTATTATTGATCAAGCTT
Source organism: Alosa alosa (assembly GCF_017589495.1). Taxonomy (NCBI): domain Eukaryota; kingdom Metazoa; phylum Chordata; class Actinopteri; order Clupeiformes; family Clupeidae; genus Alosa; species Alosa alosa. The sequence goes on along the minus strand of NC_063206.1, from coordinate 24,962,564 downwards.
TAGTAATTACTGATTGTACCTTTCCAGGCTGAGCCATTCCTACAACTCTATTTAACTCCGAGACGAGCTGTCTGAAGACAGACTGACTCTGACAAGACTGTCCAAAATATCTTACTTAAGTCATTTTGAATGCCCCTGCTGTGCATAGCTTAAGCAGCTTTCAAATCAATGTGTCTGGCTTGAAGGGAGCATTTTTCACTGAAAGCACAGATCCTTTCACACATCTCCTATCCTACTCATTATAACTCTCACTGAGATTGTTATTGCTATGGTATTTAGCAGACGCTTTTATCTCAAACGACTTACACAATTAACAATATCAGCAAACACTACAATAACATTAAGAGCATAAATTATAGAAAAAAAAAACAGATTTTAAAATAACCTCATAATAATAACAACACTGATTTAAATTAAAAAAACACATCTACTACTACTAGCAATATTATTATTGCTGTTGTTCATGTCAATCAATAATATCAATAATAATAATCATCGCAATCATCATCATCATCATCGTCCCCACATGAACCCCCCATGAGTGTGCACCTCCTCCAGGTTGCTGAGGTGTCTGACAGTGGACTTGGCCGGGGTGCTGACACTGTCCATGGAGCTGCAGTGATGCGGCAGGCAGCTGATCACGCTGAGCGACGGCGGCAGCAGGCCCGGCACAAACACCTTACTGACCTTCAGCCAGAAGGAAATGCCAATCAATCATTAATCAATCTAATCAATAGAATACATTACAGTTTAAACTACCAAATTCTATATGGCTCCACGCAAAACAATTCTGTTCCGACTGAATTACATAATGAACTTGACACTACACGTCGGCGTAACTTAACTCACCCAAAAAAAACAAGATGACTGGGTAGTATGATTATTTTTTTTGAGAGCAATCATGTGATTCTAGCCCAAGGGATGTCTCATGGACAGATCAAGCTGTTAAGGTCAGTAATAGCTGGTGATTAAGTGATTGTTTACCCGTGTAACTCCAGTGTACAAGACCAGGCTCCCGTTGACCTCGAGGACAAGCATGCAGTCACGGTCCTGAGGAGAGGAAACTTGTTAATTAACGTGACAACCGGTAACTGGGAGACAGCCAGGAAGAGAGCAGGAAGCAGAGCAGGATATAGCATTGACCATTTTGTGGTTAATAACACAGGAGAATTAAAGGATTACAAAATGTGTTTGTATTATTAACATAAATCCCTCCAAATTGATTTCCGACCACCCGTTTTTCCAAAGGGCCCACCCATGTTAAGCTATTTATGACCTGTGCAGTGACAGAATTAAAGTGGAGATACGCCTTATGTCAATCTGTGCTTTGGCACACCAAACGTGTGTGTTAATAAATCAAAATTGAAGGAATAACTTAATATGAATACACGGAATACATGACACAAACAGTTAAAGGAGGAATTTGGGTGTTTATTGTGTGTGTGGAACTGTGTGTTCGGTTCAGATTTTTTCTGTCTGAGAGAGAGAGAAGAGAAATGCAGAAAATGTGTTGTTTTCCTACAAAGGTCTGCAGGGCACACACACTCACACACACACACACACACACACACACACACACACACACTCACACACACACACACACACACACACACACACACACACACACACACACACACACACACACACACACACGAGTAGAAATGCTACAGCACACGGCTGTCTGCAGGGCCTTTGTCATAATAATGTAATATTTGTCAAGGCTTTTCCATTTGGATACACAAAAGGCCTCGTGCGCCTAAATCTAAGCACTTGAAGCCATGTTTGAGGCAATGTGCGTTGCAAGAGGCATGGCGAACGAAGCAAAGAAATGTGAGTGAGATGACTCATCCCCATGCCTGTTCACTGCAGACATGCCAACACACACTCACACACACACACACACGAGTAGAAATGCTACAGCACACGGCTGCGTGCACACATCCAACAGAACACTATTCTGGAGCAGAGACAGCCGTGGGTGCATTTACAGGGTACACTCAAAATAGTGTAATGTGTTAAAATAATTCACAGTAATTTCACAAAGGCCTTTATGAATGAAGAGGTGTATGTAATGAATGGAGGTGTAATGAAGAGGTGTAAAAATATGTATAAAGAGAGACTGATTTACCAAGACCAATTCTACTTCAAAATCTGTCAAGTTGGAGTTATCAATGGAAGGAAATTTGTTCACGCCTTGGCTTTACCTGCAAAGGTGCAGCATTCTTGGCTGGGATACTGGACACGGACACAAAGAGGAGTTGGGGTGGATGGTTACTTTCTAGGAATTTCACACATCTACAAAAAAAACAAAAAAAAACCCATCACATTAGGAATGACACAAATGTCATTAGGGAACACAGGGGTCCACGTCAAAGAATGAACTCAACGAAGGTGACACATCTGTCATATCTGTGGCATCAAAAATTCACCATCATAAAGTCCTGCATAAAGGCCTTCACACCAAAGAAAGTTAATGTGTTCAAATGACCTTTAGAGGGGTAGACTAGTGGTCACCCAAGGAGGTATGGGAAAAAAAGGAAGAAAGTTTTAATTGAATTTCTGATACTGCAGTCATGGCAGATGAGGACAGAATTCTATATTAAGCTCCATTACAGCTTTGTCAGCATCAAATAAATGTCTTAATTCATCTGCAAGTAGGCGAGTGGTTTTAACTGTACTATATTAAACGCTGGAAAATGAGTTCAAATAAAATATTTAATTCAACACTATGTGATGCAGTAATGCTCAGCCTACACCCTGAGGCTGAGCCTTTAATTCAAAAATTAAGGCTTGTGCCAAAGTGTTTCACTCCAGAGAAGAGGCCCTTGGAGACAGAGAGAGCTGTTGTAGATGGTGACGGTTGTGATGTCCAGCGAGATGCTCACCTGAGCTCTTGATGAGACTCCACCAGGAAACACAGGTATTTGTTCTCACACAGGTCTGAGGTGATAAACACTTTAGATGTCTGGCAACTCTTGTCCCTATCAAAAGAAAAGTGCACTCAAATCAAAATGTGCCCCAAACTGTCAAACTTTTCCAGTAAAAATGTATGACCAAGTGAAGCAATGACTGCAAGCTCTCCCAACAATCATTTTTTATATACATGTTGAGCAAATTGATATGGGAATTTCATAATGGTTTAGTTCCAGTGGCAAAACAATATTGGTCCTGAGTCACCCAAACCCTTTTCCTCTTTCTGTGATCACAAAAGCATGAATGCAATGGGATTGCTCTATAAGTGAGAGTGTGTGTGTGTGTGTGTGTGTGTGTGTGTGTGTGTGTGCATGAGTTTGTGTGTGTGCATGTGTTTGCACTTCAGTGTGTGTGTGTGCACAGCTGACAGACCTGTGTGAGGTGGAAGTCTCACTCCACAGCTGCTCGATGCACAGGTCCGGGATGATGGGCTCTCTCTCAGGTAACAGCGCCGACTCGTTCATGGTGCTGTTGGGTGAGGCCAGCAGGCTGTGCCCGCGGGGCGACGGTGAGTGGCACGACACGTTGAATCGCTGGGCATTGCAGAAGGATGGCGCAGCTATGCCGGGGTTGTGGGAACGGCTAAAGACCACAGGGAATATGTTTGAATACGTTCAGAACAGCACAAAACATATGGTGGTGCATCAAATGTCTGCGCTATGATGATTTGTAACAACTTCAAGGAATGACTTTCACTCCAACTGTTCTACCTTTGCGAAAAGGCTTTTGATGTGAACGTAAAGCATTTCTCTATTTAGACTAGTTCAGAGTATAAGTCGGGTTTCCATCGCAGGAACTTACATGGTTTACGCCTCATACATGTCTCACACCACTGCATAAGCCACCCAGCAGTTTCAGGGCCGCTGAAAAGTACCTACCCCTGAGCAGGGACTAATTTCACCCCTGCAAAAAGTTCCTGAAAGTGATCATACAGGAGCGGTTCCTACGGTGGGGACTAACAAAGAGGTGAAACCCCTAAAAACTGTCTCCAAGTTCCTACAGTGGAAAACGGACCAATATTGGTCAGCAGTGGCCATCAGCTTACCTGAGGGCGGCCATGTTGGATATCCCAGGGGAGTGGGCACGGGAGTGCAGACTGGGAGAGGCCGCCAGGCGGCTCTGGTTGTGCAGGGTATGACAGTGAAGTGGCGAGGCGGGCGAGTCCAGGGGGGAGACGTTGCGCAGGTGTGCACCCAGGAAGCTGGCAGCACCTGTTCCTGGTCCGGGTTCCGGGCACTTCAGCAGCACTGACTGCTCCTGCCACACACAGGGTCAGAGGTCAAGGGGTCAGAGGGCAAAAGTCAGAGTGACCGTGATGACAACTCACCCTTCTTCCAGAGACAGACTGAGCCAAACTGAATACATATCCAGACATTGGTGAACCGATGTTCTAAAGAATCTTTGATACAGATTTTATCTACTGTATATTTCCAACTATCAAATGACAAGGGAAAGCAGAGAGAAAGAAAGAAACTGACAAATAAACAATAACGGAAAGACAGACAGAAAAACACTGACAGACAAGCAAAGAGAGAAAGACAGAAAAAGAGAGACAGCATGACCAGAGCAGTACAGGAACTACTGCGGGTAGAGAAGCTAACATGCACATGTAGAGTACCACAGAGGTACAGGAACTATTGCGGCTAGTGAAGCTAACATGCACATGTAGAGTACCACAGAGGTACAGGAACTACTGCGGCTAGTGAAGCTAACATGCACCACAGAAGTACAGGAACTACTGCGGCTAGTGAAGCTAACATGCACCACAGAGGTACAGGAACTACTGCGGCTAGTGAAGCTAACATGCACCACAGAGGTACAGGAACTACTGCGGCTAGTGAAGCTAACATGCACCACAGAGGTACAGGAACTACTGCGGCTAGTGAAGCTAACATGCACCACAGAGGTACAGGAACTACTGTGGCTAGTTAAGCTAACATGCACCCCAGAGGTACAGGAACTACGGCGGGTAGTGAAGCTAACGTGCACATGTAGAGTACCACAGAGGTACAGGAACTACTGAGGCTAGTGAAGCTAACATGTACCACAGAGGTACAGGAACTACTGTGGCTAGTGAAGCTAACGTGCACATGTAGAGTACAACTTACCTCCACAGTGACTTTGCGCAGCAGCCACACAGTGTGCGTGCACTGCACTGTATCGTAGGTCATGATGATGGAGGGGTCGCAGGAGGTAAACACCACCCTCAGCATGCTGTCCGACACGTACTGGATGCGAGGAAGGTCAAACAGGGCTGCAAATACAGGAAGCAAGTCTTCAGCCTCTCAGGGAATATCAACATTGACTTCATGCAGCACTGTGCAGATCTGGCTGAGTGTGATGCATGCTGAACTCAACGCAATGCAAATCCAGAATACATCACCTTCACAGAGCTGTATTTAGTCGACTGAGCCTAATATCATGCTATCAAAAAGACAGCTACAGTTAACACTGATGATTACATGAGCGAAGCCCTGAAATACTAGCATCAGGTAGGGCTAGGATATATGACCTAAAATACATTTAAATCATTTAACAGATTTAACTTGGAGACAATAAATCCATGATAGCTTTTCTTGTATTAGCAAGTTTTAAAATACTACTTTGATAAATTACTTGGGGATAGTAAATGTCTGTATAATATCCTGATCTGTTTAAAGGTCTCAAAAATATTATGAAACCCTGGTATGTCATTTCTAATGAACATAACTGATAATGCAACATGGACTAAGCTTCAGTGCCGTACTACCTGTTGACCTGCACACCAGGGGAGCAATCTCATCCAGAGGATGCAGCATACTGAAGAGAGAGGGGAGAGGCTCCCTGGGAACAGAGGAGAGGGAGAGTCAACTACTACACATAAACATTATACATCATCCATCTTCCAGAGATCTCATGGAATCAGCTTCACCGAGGACTGTGAAATTAATCGCAATCTATTGATTGATAGTCAATTCTGACTTTAAAAGATTATGGAAATAACATAATCGCAATATTATAAATATTTAGCTGCAGTCTGTTTTGCAACAAAGCTCTTGCTTTGTCTTTTCTTATTGACGGATTACAGTATATTAGTTCTTACTAATTATATTCAAAATTCAATTTTAATTCCCTGTTAATTTTTAAGTTTAGAACGTTTCCAAAACCATTGAGTATTAATGTAAAATTATCGTAATGTCAGTAATGACCAAAATATCTACCCATCTTGACCCAGATGTTTCCTTTTAAATTTAACAGTAAATTCATTAGGTTTTTACATTGATGTAGAATGGATGTAAGTGATATTCTTCTCTGCAAAAAACCATCTGCTTCACATTATCACAACACTGAATCATCACTACCCTCCCCAAGGACTCTAAGTGGTTAATTATTTCCACTCTAGGTTTAACATGGAACCAGGCATCATTATGAATGCGGTTTCTAATTCTATAGGTTTTACAATGGTATGGCATTTCTGTATCATTATCAAAAGCAGGGGGTCGGTTAGACACTGCCTGATAAAAATAAATCAGTAGGGCCTAATTTATTTGGCGGGAAAAGTCCAAAGTCTGTAAGCAAGCAACATTCTTGTGCATGAAATACAGCTATCGTGTGCCATATAGGAGCATTTAGCACACGGTCATCAATGTTTGAGCTTCAATGTCTTGCCCATGACGTTAAACTTTCAAATAAGATTTTGTCTAGTTATTAAATCAGCTTTGGTTAGAGACTTTGCCCATCATTCAAATGAGGGCCCAGCATATGGCCAGGCCTCAGGTATCCTACCTGCTGGGAGGACTCATAGGAATATCAGAGGTGAGGTTTTTGCGCTCCAGCAGGAGGCCAAACATGGTGGGCCACAGCGTGGAGACCTGGAAGCAGACGAGGAGATGCCGTGAGGACCAGTTTTGAACCATTTCTCTAACCCCCGTCATCTACCTAACCTTATCTACCCAAACATGACCCACACACTCAAACTTCATACTAGAAATGCCATGAGTGAAATAAGACTGCACCAGATGCACTGAGGACAAGTTTTTAAAAGAACACGCCAACTTCTTGGAAAACTAGCTCATTTGCCTTCTACCACAGAGGTAGATAAGAAGCTAAATACCCTTCTCTTCTCTGTGAGTAAAATAGCCCAGTCTGACACTGTTAGACCAGTTAACTTATAGCTCCCTTTTAACTGATCAAACCCACTTCCAGTGAACTAATGCCCAACCCCTGTCAGGTTCTACCCTCATCTATCCAAACATGACCCACACATTCAACCTCCATACAAGAACTGCTACGAGTGTAATGAAACTCTGACAATAGAAACACCAGAACCAGCACCATTATGTTTGTCGGAAAGTAGCTATTCCGATAACAAAACATGTTTTTGCATGTCACTTACTCTACAGACACTTTTTTACCAAAACTCAGCGATTAGCAACACAGGAGAGCCACGTCATCGTGTGTTTACGCCAAAAACATTACACATGCCAGGATATCTAATTACTCTGTCCACGCCACACTGGCCCGGGCTCTCAGGGATCCCCTTCCTCAGATGGGAGTGGGCCAAATTACCCATTACAGCTGCTGGTAAAACGAAATGGACAGGTCCTGGAGAATATCAACCATGTAGCAAAACAAGGAGATTATGATTCACTCCCCATAATTATACCTCACTGTGGAATATAAAGACTCTGCAACAGATTGACTACCAAGGGAATTCCACATCAGTGATACACACAAGAAATCCAAATGCAGTAGCTCCTGCAATTATACTTTATTTTTCAAAGAAACAAAAGATACAAATTCTCATTGTATGTTTATTTTTAGGATGCATCCTAAAAATAAACAGAGGCACTCCCCACATAAACAGCTTTGATGTACACGATTCTCCAAAAAACACTAACAGTGTCCACTGTTTTCACTAAAGCAGAGTTCAACATCCAATCGGAAAACATACAGGTGAATTGATTGATCTGTAGCCATATTATATTTTACAGAATTCAAGCATGCAGGAATATGCCTCTCCGACCTATTTTCATGATGGGCAAAACAGATTTCAGACACAGGCTTACAGGACAGGCCTAAACCTCAGCTTAAAGTGTAACTGGAGTAAAAACAACCTAGGGTCTATTTACGGTAGTTAACAAGTTCAAGCTTTTGATTGAGAGCACAATTACGTTTTTGGTGGAGTTTTGTGCAAGATCGTGAACACTGAATGAGCTTATTAGTGAAAGCTAAAGGGGCAGCTAGCACATCAAAAAACAAACGCTATTTTATACCACCCTATTACAGACCCTAGGTTGTTTTCACTCCGGAGTTACGCTTTACCTTTTAAACCTTCTTTGGTAGGTGATTGGTGTGCAATGCATTTTCACACACCTGTAAAACCATTTCACTGTTCCCATTACTGTTTTCTTCATCATCATCATCATCATCATCATAACACTTAATTTCAATTCATGGATGCAAAAGGAATTTCATATGAGGAGACGGTGAATGACTTACCTGGAAAGGTAGGGGAGCAATGAAGTCTTTTCCACTCACACTGTGGACATTCACACACGTGTCCTGGGCAATGCAAACTGTATGCTCCACAATCTCCTTTGCTGGAAGCCATAAAGGAACAAACACATGAGCAGCTATAAGGCAAATGTACTGTAATTTTTTACAGTTTAGTGACAAACAAAAACCTCCCAAGAATGCACTTACAGGACTTTTTATTTTGTGGAACCCTGAAGTAGCACCACAAGGCCTGAAAAGATAAGTAAAATGTGATCACCTATATCATTATTATCAACACATCACAAATTTGCAGTTCAGTAGATTCAGTTAGTTCAGTTCAGATCATGACTAATGAGTATAAACTACCTGCTGCACTGTGCTGTCCACAGTAAATGCCTTGTAGACACAGGAGGCTTGGCCTTTGGTTCCACGGCTCCAGATAACCATGTTGCCAGCCACATAAAGCTCCTCCTCAAACTCAATTTCATCACCAGCGCCATCTGAACCCTTTCTAAGTTGCCAGGATTCCTGCCACACAGAGTTTTCAAGTTATGCTGATTTTGTTCAAAGTCCTGCCCATCATGTGTATGCTTGTTTTGTTCAAAGAGTAAAATTAAATCATGTCATTTAAATAAAGGGTGAAGTCAGCTCATACCTTCTCTCGCTCATGAAGAGTGACCTCTTGAAGGGACCCCACAAGCCCGGCCGCGCCATCTGAGGACCACAACTCAGACGCAGGCTGCAGCTGTCGCAGCTGGATGTTAACGGCGTTCGGGTGATTTTTGCAGTGCTCACGACCGAACGGGACAAACGACTGCAGTTCCCCAGCGGCTATCATTGTGGCTCTCTCTTCATAGACGTTCGACATGAGTTCCCGATATCAGCATTATTTCTGCAAAAGTTGAAACCAAATGTCAACAGCCTAGCCTAGTATCAATACGCATGCAATACCACAGGGCGCTGTCTTACAGCATAACATTTAACGTTAGTTATCTGTTGACAAGCTAAACACTTCTCACTCAAAATAGCTAAGAGTTAAAACTTGGATTAATAAAGTAATGTTAGACCAGACTAGTCTAGTCAACTAACGTTGTTCAAACCATCGTTTGATATGTAACGTGCCTTGCTAGCTAGCAAAATGACAAACTCAGTTTACTCTAATGCTAAATGCAACGAATTCTAAATCCTGACAGGTCAGCATGTTACATGCTTTTGTTTCAATTTACCATTCTTCCTCAAAAACATGTTCACAAACTCTCCAGAACGCAGTTGATACAAGACAGGAACCTGTCAACTTTGCGCATGAATCTAACAAGTTAGCTAGCTAGCATAGTCAGCTAACCTAGCTCTATGCGCGGGCGCATTCATTTTCACATGTTTGCGCTGATTGGGCATTAAGAATCAAGCTAACAAGCTAGCTAACAAGTAGCAGTGAAGCTAACACAGTGCTAGCTAGTGATGGGTTACCGGTCTAACCTGTTAATAACAAATTGTATGGCTCTTGGCTCGGAGTCCTCGTATTTTCTTTATATGATTCCGGTTTCTTTTATATGTTGCATTATTAAAAAATCGACATACGAACACAGAAAAGAGGGAACTCATCGATAATAAACACTCCTTTTCAAATGAACGCGGACATCTTGCTATCCCGTGAATCTCCTTCAGACTTCTCAGCCAATCATGAACGAGGCGAAGAAGGGTTGGGTTTGACGAATGCAGCAGAGAGGTTTTTCAGCAGGTTCACGTGAAGGTGAGATGCTACTGTGTAAGTGGGCTATTTGCAACTGGAGACGCATGATTTTGTGGCCAAAGAGACACTTTGTTACTTTTTTTCTGAATGTAAAAGTTACACTTTCTAATTGACTCACTGTATCTCACTGTCATTTGTCCTGCCCTCCACTTAGCCCCCCATACAACTAAAACACTTTCAATTCAATTTACCACACGTTGACATTTTGTTGGGTAGCCTAAGTTAGGCCACCTCAAAAACACCAAGTCCCCAATAATGCCCCATATTGAATCAGACAAAAGGGTAATTCTGTGTCAGGTCAGGCAGAGAGTTCAAGAGGTTACCACAGGGCAATTCCATGGATTTTTTTTTTTTGTAACATCCATCCAACACCAATAAAATGTGATGATGTGAATGATTACATGAAATTTGAGCATTTGCTATTTTTGGTTGAAGAATGTACATGAGAAAAAATGCACAAAAAATGAATGTTGTCATTCACATCATACAAATGCCAAGGCATTTCACTGGCGTTATGGATGTGACCAAAAGTCCATTTTCCATAGAATTACCCCACACCATCTCAATTTTTCTCAGTTTGTCTACATGATGTCTCAAACTAAGACCTGTAAACAATGTTTTATTAAATTACAATGTTTTTATTGTCATTGAGATGAAGAATCCCCTTTTCAAGAGAGACCTGGCAGCAGTCCAAGAGGAAAAGAGGAATGAGCTCAAATCCCTTGCTTTGTATGGCTATTCTCCAACTTTGAGATGTCATAGTTGAAGATTAACAACTGTTTCATTGGCAAAGGAAAAAGGCTTTTTTTTACAAAGTATTAGATACAGCAATAATTGTGTTGAATAGTGACAATGGTGTTCATTTTGTTTCTCAGAATAAATTCACTCCTTTTGAAGGTTAGATTTTTTTTCATGGTTTTCATTGAGACCAAGATAAATGGTTTTACTCAACCTTAGCAGGGCTGTCAATAAATGTGGAGGTGCAACAAAAGATGCAACATTAAATCAGAGCAAGTACAGTACATTTCAGAGCATACAAGAAAAATACAATGATCACTAATCAAAACATTTGAAGTTTGGATAGACTCAGACTCAATGGACTTAAAATATCTTTAAAATCATTGGCATTTATATGTCCTCAGCCACGCCTTTTGCCCACCATGAAGGGACCGTCCACCGAAGAGCAAGGTAACTCAAGTCAAAGAAACACTTAGTGAACAAATGTTTGTCTTGTACTGTATTTGCACTGTCAGTAGCTCAAGAGAAAAAATTGTATCAATTTCATTTGACTTTGTAAATTATAACTGATGTGATGTCAAAAGGATCAAAGGTAAGAACTTAATAACAATGTAATGTCAATATGCCTATGGGGACCCTAAAATTTATCCGCACCTTTTAGACACTGACAACAAATTCCTTGCCCTCATAATTGTATGTAGTTACTAATATGCACTGTTTGGTTTTTGAAATAAATTAGTCAACATAAACCTCACTCTTTGTGGTATTTTAAATTATTTTGTTGAAACTGTTGATTATGAACACATCAGTGACTGTTATTTTACATAAATGAATGAGGTCTTCTGAGGTGCATGTGATATCTAGCAGGAAAAGTCGTGCCTTCTCTACTCTCAGTTGAACCACTCTAGAGACAGGTGACACATGGTGGGATGGAGATGGATGTGTCAGGTCAGTGTGAATTCAATAGAGGCTGTGAAGAGGCTCCTCTGCCACCCATTTGTGTGCTCTAAACTAGTTTTTTTGTCTTCCAATATTCTTCTTTGTCCCGCGGTAAATCGTGAGAGGAATGTGAATGCACATCTGCTATTATACTTGATTATTTTTCAATATTGCTGTCCTCTCTGGTACCTATGGCTGTCATCACAGAAGCCTATAGCTTTCTGTAGAAATGAGTATATCTGTACTGCTTGATTCATGCATGTCTGTCACAAACAAATAATGACCACTTGAATAGTTAAAGCTAATATGTGACTTGTTGTACAGCTAGATGTTGAATGATGACAGACAGATGGACACAAGGATGTATAAAAGAGGTGTAAACCTTGTTTAACAGGCCTGGTTACCCATGGTAAAATTAGCTTTTGAACAACAAAGCTCTACTGTAATTGTTGTGGAACCTTTTTTTCTAAAGCTTAAACCCATTCTTCAATAAATAAATGTGAACTTGGGACACCGAACTTGCACAACAGCCTGATGTAACCCTGGAGATGGCCCCAAATCAATACAATAATAATAATAATACCATCAGTGCCCTTCAACTCAGCGGCCTGAGGGACCAGCAGCCTGTGATGCACTATCTGCTTAACATCGGAGGAAATGAATGTGGCTAAAGGAGAGGGAAAGCATAATTTGATTGGTCCCAGTGACTGCTGGTCTCAGGAGCGTTGTCCTGCAGTCTGTGGCTGTGATTAGCAGCCTAATGATGTACTGAAAGCATTATTGAAGGTAATGCCTTCCATGTGGCTTGAATTAGATGTATTTTACAGCATTAGTTAGGAGGCAATGAAGAGTTGTGCGTTTAATTGATCCATTGCGGGGATTTCTGACTATAACAAGATCACAATCCCTCTGCGCTCGTGAAGGAACTACATGCAGATTTCCATTTCAACAGTCTTGTTATTGATTTGGTTGGATACTGATATGAATTCCATCAAATTCAGTGGAATTCAACTTCAGCTATTCCTGTTACATCTTGTATCTAAGGAAACCAAGTATTTGAAAACATCAATATGAATTTAAGGCACCAAAAAGTTGTATCCAAATTTCAATGCAAGTGTACTGCAAAAAGTTAGATTATATTTTCTGTAGCAGTAAGTATAAGGCAGGATTGTCCTGTTCCAAATATCTAAAGTGAATGAATGAAGATTAGGCAGTAACCACCTCATAGGGTGGGCAAGTCTAATATGCAGTTACCCTTTCGATCACCTCCATAGGTGAAGATATAAATTTGCTGGCGGTTCCAACCCTGACAAGCTTCCTCCTCTTTGGGCTGATTTATTGGGCCACATCCTGGTCCGTAATTCATTCATTAATCACATCATTCTCATGGATCTTACCACTGGAGATAGGGGAGCAGATAAAATCATTAAAAAGACGTTAAGGTCACGCTACCAGATATGGCACCACTGCTGCATTAAACCATAACAAGCATCTCAATCTATGCCACCTTACCACCTGCTGCAAGAACAAATATGACCTGTGTACTAAACCTACAGGCACTTCCATGACCGAAAATCTACATACTGTAGATAAAATATGAGTGTTGAACAGATGTGTTAACAAGAACAATAATATGAACATTCCTGTGTGTTGGGTCTCAACCAGATGCAGGTCTAAATCATAATTTTCAAGAATATGATCGTGTTTCCTCTTAGCTTGTATGTAATCTAGTTTGCCATAATTAGATTAGCATTATGATTCAATCAGTCTGTAGTTGCAGTGTGGATGCCTGGCCTTTTCCATTCTACCTTGTGCCGCCCACAATACACAATACTGATGTTCAACACATGATGTACCTATGAGGGTAAGGTATTATGTTACTGAGTGACAGTAGGTACATTCGAGAGGGATGTTGTTGCATTGTCTTGAAACTCAAAGAGGAATTATTTGTATGGGTATGGGATGATGACAGTTTGTATAGGAGGTCGCTGCAATGTCTGAAAGATAGGGAGGATTACTCTCTTTTGTAACAGAGCACAGATATGACAAGACACCAATCCTCTGCTGACACTGAGGTGGGATGTGTGCACTAATTCACTCTTTCCCAAGCTAATCTGCTAAATAGGGTTTGTCTGTCAAAACCAATGAGGAGGCTCGGAAAAAATGTGTGGTTTACTCTGGTGGGTGAGTCATTCATATACACGAAGGCATTCCTTTGGAGCGTAGCCACAGCATCCATTTCAATGTGCTATTTGTGACAGTGGACTCGAGCAGGCGCCCTTGTAGTCAGCATGATGCTTTAAACAAAAAATAGGGGTACAACAAATCAGATATGAGTACAGAATAAATGGAAAATAAGTTATCTTGAGATATATAATCCAAATTGGTTTAGGTGAAGTGATGAAATGCCACAGTGTGTCTGCGCAAAGTAAAGCGTTTCAACAATTGCGCATTGTTTGGCGATTCCAAAACTTCCTCACACGCTAAAAACTGTCAGAAATGTGCTGTCTCCTCTGAGTATGTCATCACATGATGAGTCAAGACAAAAGAAAGTCAGAAAGCATTCTATTTTGTTAGAGCAAAACTTAATTTCACGATGGTGTGCCATATGTTGGGTATGCGAGTGCGCAATGACGAACGCGCCAATCCCGCTGGAATTGTTATGACGTATAAAGACTGATCAAATCTGATTGCTCCTAGTTCCATGAAAAGTGTTCAGATGTATAAAACGAGGGTATGGGGAGATGATCCAAACAGACGCCAGACAGTGAAGGAACCACGGAAAGCGCCAGCTTCAACTTAAGGAGATAATACAAAAGGACTGTGATTTCAGTACCACGGTCAGCGCATCAAGGGGTTCGAAGAGGATCATACCATACAACCTACGTGAGTACCTGGATATTTTCATCACTGAGCATAGACATTGACGATTAACACAATTGGTTTGAAGCAATCATTGTTTCTCTGCATGCCATCGAGGCAACTTTAGACTTTTTTTTCCAAGAGCCACAAAATTTAAAAAGAATTTAAAACAGATTTCTACTGGAAGAAATCTGAGGAGCCTTTACATTTCATCACTTTGATCGAACCCACAAAGATTATAAACGGGTTACTTTTCCATAATCTACAGTAATGTACCATAGTTCGACTTATTTCTGAATAAAGTTTAACGTTTTTACAACCTATCACATAACTTTCTTTGATATAGCCCAATTAATAAGATCTTCCCTTAACAGGTGTAAAGCGATGTTACAGAGAAACGGCTCCCAGCTCTTGCTCATAATAGCCCTGTGCAGTGTTTTGTATTCCCGGACTGTGAGTTTACCTTATGCTTCTATGAGGTAGGTGCACGATTTTGACCACAAATCACAATTTTACGTTAATATTTCACGACCGCACTACACTTACCGTTAAATGGACAGTGTCAAATACAACCTATTTGTTGTTGAATATCAACATATATTCAAAAGACAGCAGCCCAAATGAATGTATGCAATGTCAAAGATTAGGCTAATTGTGGAGTTTGAACTCTATTTACATTGACTTGCTCCTGTTGGCATTGACTAATATTTCCGATATGCAATAAAGATTCATTGTTTGACTTGCTTAAGTTATCATTACCAACTGGTGTTGTTGTTATAGGTCAATCTCTTTCGTTGTGTACTGTAAGTAAAGATGGATAGCCTAAATAAAAACATTTTGTGTTGGCAGACCCTCAAGGCACGCAGACGGTCTTTTCACGAGTGGTTACAGCAAACTTTTAGGACAGTTATCCGCGAGAAGATATTTGGAGTCATTGATTGGAAAGCGAGTAAGGTAGGTAGCATATAAACTGTAAATTAATTACACTAAAACGTTGAGTCAGAAGTGCCAACGACGCTTTCATGTTTTTTCCCCATCGTGTTTCATGTTTTTTCCCCATGTTAAGCGCACGTCTCTGCCTCCATTACGCAAAACGTAGAAACAAACTACAAACAGAAAAAAATCAGAAACTGAGTAGGCTAATATTGTGGGACTTTTTTTCATTAATAAATTATGCATTTTAAATTACTTTATTTTCAGAAGCTCGCAGTTGTAGACAACATCTGTATCCATTCTAATCTAAAGACACTAAAGAATAAAAAATCTAAAGAATAAATATGGTGAATGCAATTTCTAATGAATGATTACAGGCATGTAGGCATCATATCATACAGTGCCATGACTTCTGTGGAGAGGCAGCCAACAAACAGGTTTTCGTGTATGTTTCAGTGAGGACATGATGGAGGACCAAAGTCCAGTAAAGCGGCATTCAGATGCAATTTTTACAGACAACTACAGCCGTTTCCGGAAACAGATGGCAGTGAAGAAGTACCTGAACTCTGTCCTGTCGGGACAGAAAAGAAGGTTTGTCTGCCTACTGTTCAATCTCTCTATCAAAACTGACATGGTAGAATACAACAGTATATGAGAGAGACCAGGTGCAAATTCACTCAAATACAGCAGTTTCATACTCAGTCTTAGACTTGGTTCCATGAAATTACTTCTTCAGGATTTGCATTTGTGATTCTCTTTCACACTGTCCAGCCAAGAAGACCCTCCTAATGTACAAGAAGAGTCCACCAGAAGTGAGAGCGCCTTCCCAGAAAGCTTTGACGATGTCAGAGTAGAAGACTTTTTCAACCACCTTCAACTGGTGAGCTCAGGATTTTGAGTTGTCTAAAATGATTGTCCAACAGTGGAATCTTCCATTCCTCAATGTTAGCAAAAATGTTTTGTTTTTGCCCAAAAATATGATAACTACATTTCTGTATTCTGTTCTGACAATTATATATTTCTCCATGCATATTCCTCCCATTCTGCAGCCATTATGAGGAAGACCCATTGGAGAGGATAAGCCAATCTGCCAACCTCATTGATGTGCCATATGCAGAATATCAGAAAGGACATCAACATTAACAAAATACTGTACATTTCAAATTAGAAATATCACATGGTTATCTATAAATGACAAGTTTACACTGTATATACCAAATATATACTGTAGAGTGAGGTGCAGGACAGTTAAACATGTCTGTTGGCCCTTGAACCCAGAAATTTGCTTCGAAAAGTCCTCTGTGAATGGTTTCTCAATAAATGCATTGAATGAAGTATTGGGCTGACAAAGAACAATCACAAAATCCTGACCTAAGGTCCATAGCATTTAATCTACCATTGAGTACCATGCCTGGATCATATAGTGACGTAACATTCTCCCAGTCTTTGGAAAAATGTCCATGCATTTTGTAAATCTGAATAATTTTGTAAAAAGTATATCGATGTTGCCTCTACCTTGATGCTAAAATGGCGGGGACAATGGGGAACATGGGTGGGAATCGGGCATGAGAGATTTTTATTTTTATTTTTTTCATTCAAGGAAAATAAAAAAATTTGAAGAGCTAAACTCTGGCTGTAATCCATTCAAAGTGCCACCTTCTACCAGACTCTAAACCCATAAGCGCATAAGAGGACTTCTATTCAAGTCACATAATGGACACAGCACCTCGTGCTGGTAATAGTGCTAGATCCGTTCTCTGCTTCTAAAGAGTTGACAACAATATTGAGGTATGACATGCAACTTTAAGGTGTTTGTATCATTCTTTGTTAAAGTGTGTGTGTGTGTGTGTGTGTGTGTGTGTGTGTGTGTGTGTGTGTGTGTAAAACACTGCTGTGTAAAACAGCATTAATCACAATATGCATAACTTCACTCTAATTTAGAATTAATTGTATTCAGACAAGACTGCTTAAACACGCATAGATTAGAAATAAATATTGAACATCCATGTCTCATTTATATATTTAGTCAATCATCAATAATCATTTAATAAATTGTAGATTTCCACAGAGAGATCTGTTTTAAGATACATGTCATTTCAGTGCTGTCATTAAGCTTGACTTTAGATAGTTAGGTTATTTATTCACAACCTCTGAATGGTTTGGTGAACTAATAACCCTTTAAATAGAGACCTGTCTGGGTCTCAGGGGGAGAACATAAATCCCACAGCCTCCAATTGACAAGAAAAGCAGCCTACAGTAAAAAGGACATTTGGTATATAGATTTTCTACCAGAGACCTCATGGTCTCCTCATAATGTAGGTGATGTTTTTGGCAAATGAAGGATCAATTCACTTCAGATTTCTCCAGACACTATTGGTTCATTTGTGATCTTAGACAGCCCCATACCAGCAAACCACTTTTAGTATCCCGTTCAATATCAAATAAGCATGGAGTCTAGCTCCCATGCCGTTAGTGCAGTACGATGATGTAGTCATATGGTTTTGTGCGGGTGATGGAGAGGTTCGAAAATAGCTGTAGACTGAGTCAGCATAAAGTGTTTTGACGCATAAATGTCAAACGCACTGTGCTGTCTAGGAGAGCATGAACATTAGTGATGTTGTGTTTTAATGCCCCATGCCTACATTCATGATGCATTCAGAGGATGTTATGATTTAATGTGACGTGTGGGTGCCTTAAATGTTAAATTCAATTAAGTGGGGTTTTTTTATTATTAATAATGAGTACATGTCATTTGAATATTTAGATCCACATCTTTTAGATTAATCTACAGTACAAAAATGTAATCTTGGAATACAGAACACCCAAGTATACAAGCTGCCAGTCAGGAAATAATACACATTTATTAATGTTACATGTTGCAACAAATGTTTTTTATTTATGTTTTATTATGTGGAAAAACATAATAAAAAAGTAAAACAAAGGCTTCCTCAAACTCTGAATAATTATTTCAGATCATACAAAAAGTCACATGCAACACACATTGAAGATATACACACATGCACAATAAAGTGTGGATGATGCATGATCATAGTCCAAGGTTTCCCATAATTAACCTTGTGTTGATGGCATTAACCTGCTATCTGTGATGACTTCTTCAGCATTGTCAGATGATGATGGCATGGTGTTTGAACTCCATCTCTGCTAGGCCTACTCTGGCTGTGATTCAGCTCCTGGTACTTGCAATTACCCCTTATGTATTGTGTCATTGGGAGAGATGTGCATCGGTATAGAATAACACACAATATGATGTGAAAGGACACAAAATGAATAACGGTTTGTCACATTACGTACCCATCACCCTGTTACTAGAGGGCAAGGAAAACTGTTTAAAAAAGGAGAAGAATAAAGACGTGACAAATCTAGAGATGAGTAAATGCAAAAACAATTTTAAAAGTTGTTTTTTTTTCTAGCAGAGCAAATGTGAATTATGACAACAGAGATGGATAGCCAAGGGTCAGATTAGCAAAAGAATGAAGTAAATGTTTGGGTGAAAGTTTATCAGTTTTATCTTTCATCACCTCGTGTACTAAAATATTAATGTGTATGTATAGTTCATGACATTTACATTTTATATTAATTTGCATATGCATTTATTCATTTAGAAGATGCTTTTTCCAAGCCTTTACAGAGCTTACAAGATATTTCTTTAGAAAGAGTGGCTACACACTTTTTGGACATAAGTCAGACAAAGTGTAATGTGTAGATCCCCTGTTGAGTTAAATTAGAATAACTTTTTCATGTTAGCTGTTAGAAATTAGATGTGGTATGTTTTCAATTAGTGAATTAGTGCTCAGTTATTCCTTTCCTATACCCAATGTCCATCAACATAATTCAACAAAAGAATGTATCACCTCGCCATCCACCTCACTCTGTGTGTGTGTGTGTGTGTGTGTTTATGTGCAAGTGTGTTTAAGTGTGTCCGTTCCCTGTTGCAAATCACATGGCATGTGATTTTCCGAGCCTTGTGGGTAGGGTAGCTACTCTCATTAGCCCTCATTATTTGGGATCTAATGGTCAGTCGGCCTGCTGCACGTAAAAATAGACCAGCCTCTGGTCCACTCTGGCCAGGCCATTCTCCATCACTCTGGGGTAATTGCAGTGCTCCCACTTAAAGTGATTTCCCGCAGAAATGGACAGACATTTTTTTCTTCTTTGTCGATTTTTCTTTGCTTGGTTGTGTGTGTGTGTGTGTGTGTGTGTGTGTGTGTGTGTGTGTGTGTGTGTGTGTGTGTGTGTGTGTTTGTGTGCGTGTGTGTTTGTGAGTCATGTGATTATTACAATATTTCTGATCAAGGTTCAGGTTTATGATTCCATTAAGTATTACATCAAATAAAATTGGTTAATGATGCAAGACATGTAGTGCTTTATGTCACCAATCGATCCCAGCAGGCAGCAGTAGTAACCAGGCATCCATAATGTGGAAATCTATAAGCACAAGATCAGAAAAACCTCGAGAATGCATTTCTGCTTGTAAACAGGCAAGATCACCCTGTGGCAAACTTCTCTGAAGAAAACTCACGGGTAAAGCACCTTTCTGAATAGTACGCCTGTTTCCTCCCACGCTGTCATAGCATCGTTTGTATGGGCTAGATGACACAGCCGTCTGCACCCCCTCTCTCCACCCCTCTTGCCCCCATGCCCGATGGCACAACAGGGCTGGCATATGAAGACTGGTGGCCTGACAGCAGGCAGCGAGGCCGACCTTTAGCTCTGTGACTTATGTCTTGGTGACAGGTGCCAGTCGCTCATCATGTGCATCACATGTGCACCCAGTACTAGTCATCCGGCCCCTCAGGCCTGGGTACCATGTGTGTGTGAGTGTTTGTGTGAGTGTCTGCATGTGTGTGTGTGTGTGTGTGAGTGTGCATACAGGTGTCTGTCTGTCTGTCTGTCTGTGTATTTGTTTGGATGAAACTACTGAGAGATGGTGTGGACAGAGGAATGTGAACAGGGGTGTAGTCGTAAAATAAGAGGTGTGTGTGTGTTTGAGAGACAGAGAGTGTGTCTGTTTGTCTGTAGGTGAGTGTGCATACAGGTGTCTGTGTCTGTCTGTCTGTCTGTGTGTTTGTTTGGATGAAATACTGAGAGATGGTGTGGAAAGAGGGATGTGAACAGGGGTGTAGGCGTAAAATAAGAGGTGTGTGTGTGTGTGTGTGTCAGGGTTGTGCAAAATTTGAATTGCAATTCTGCTTCCTGTTTGCTACCTCAATTGAAATGCAAATGAAATTCAAGAATTGAATTGAAATTTAAGAGCAATTCAATTCTGGAATTTTGCACAACCCTGGTGTGTGTATGTGTGTGAGCAGAGGTGTAGAGGTAAAATAAGAGGTGTGTGTGTGTGTGAGCAGGGGTGTAGTGGTAAAATAAGAGGTGTGTGTGTGTGTGAGCAGAGGTGTAGAGGTAAAATAAGAGGTGTGTGTGTGTGTGAGCAGAGGTGTAGAGGTAAAATAAGAGGTGTGTGTGTGTGTGAGCAGGGGTGTAGTGGTAAAATAAGAAGTGGGTGAACTATGAATTCTGTGATCACAATAGGTGGACTGGGCCATGCGGTATATAGGATTTTTTTAAAAGGCAGTCAGAACATGTAACGATACCAGTGGTATTAAATGGTTCCTAGAGTGTTGATGAGTGTATTATGAATGTGGATAATACAGTGTGATTTCTGAATGTTAAAAGTTGCAATTGGTAAATAAAATCTTTTGAGAAGTGGATAAACTGCAATAGGAGGTGGATAAACTGCATTTATTTGCGTTTAGCCTCCACTCCATCCATGGATATGAGTGCCAAAGAAAGAAAAAAAGTAATTATGCTGGTGGTGATGGAAGAAAATATGCTGCTGATGTGATCAGTAGCTGTAATGTATACAGGGGTATGTATGTACATACAAATGTTGTGTTGACAAACAAAAAATTACATTGACACAATTTTGTCCATTTAAGTTCAATAATAGAACCTTACCCGTGCCAGACATCTCATTTTCTGCATTCTAAATGGCATGACTCACAGAGTGCTGAGAATCCGCATTCATCATCAGTTGGCTGACATCTGTAAACATCTGTTTCTTTCTCTCATAACATGCCCTGCTGCCTGGTGGCCCCTTTGTTTTCCAATCCACAGGTTTAATTTGGGTCTGCTGTAGTCGGAATCAATAAATCACATGAACAGTAATACAAATGCAGCCTCAGAGCTGTGTGGTCCAGCAAAGGGCAACTGAGAGATTAATTGGAGTTGTGTGAGTGGCCTAATGATGGAGCATCTCACGTGCAGACTCCTGTTGTCATCCCATCCCTCCCCTCTTCTCTTACCTGGTCCTTAGCAGAGGCGTATCAAGCTTAATCAAAGCAGGGGCGGTTCTGGGTTAGGGAAGTAAAATAATCCCGGCCACATTATAAATAACTCATTTCTACATTCTCATGACAAAAAGTGTGTGTGTGTGGGGGGATAGAATTATGTTTCAGCAAAAGTGTATAACACCCCTAACCCCCCAGCATGCAACGCTCATGGTCCTTAGAGTTTCCCATCATTCCTTTTTTAAGAGAACTGTTCACCAACAGTGGCGACTTTAGCTAAAATATTCCTGCTCTTTTATCAACCAAGCTGACCTTAACTAAGTCCACAGAGATGAATTACCTATTTGAGTGAACAGGCTGGCTACTTATTGTCTCATTCATACTCTATGAGTTTTTAAAAGCTGCTTATCTGCTGATATTTAGGTCCCTCAGTGTAGCTGAAAAGGGATGATTTGTTCAAAATCATGTTATATAGGCTGTATGCATTACTGGCTACATGAGAATGAAATAAGTACATTTCAAGGCAAATTGATGCCATAAGATGAAATGACATTGTGTTTTACTCATAACAAGAGAAAAGTGTTAGAATCATATCAGTTCAACCCATTGTATGCAGGAGGTATTTTCACTGACCGTTGTCGAGCCATGTACACAGCTGCATCAGGACAGAACACGATTTTCATCAGGAAGAAAACTATTTTGGTATTTCACGTCAAGGAGAGAAGCATTGCTAAATCAATTAAAGTGCAGCAGGGAGGCTGTATTGTATTCCTTGAGTGAAATGTCCTTGCAAATCAAAATCATCCATTTTGTGTTTCATTACATTTTAATCAGGAGTAGAAATTGCTCTAACACGTGTAAAATTGGCCTGGGGCTATGTTGCATCTAAACAAATATCTAATGTTAAATGTTGTTTCAGGGCACATCAATCACAACTTAACATCCAAAGCCAGCTATCCTCATTTTGCTGAAATAACAGGGGCAAACAAAACAGTGATACAGATCTCCATATCTAATCACTGATAGGTTTCAGGATTTGAAACTCCCCATATCCCCCAATAGTTTTGATGACTATGAGAGTGCTGGGGTTACCAAAGTTTTCAGGTCATGATAAATGCATTATTATTTGCCTCTTTCGGCACAAATCTCACAAGGGAGACAATTACTGCTGTCTACAAACACCTCTTCTACTCCCGCAGATACCAATTCAAATCTCACCACGTAGCATGATAATTGTTCTCTGTGGGTGCAGGCCCTTTGATGTTACATTAAACATGCTCCGAGTCCATTTTACCGATCAGATATACCATTAAACAATTAAATTCAATTCTCAAATTGAAGATCAATCAGCACTTGCAAAGATGACAAGGCTGTGGCATGACATTGTGTGACGACCAGTAATCCGTCATTTGGGTCAATGCATTATGGGCCCAATCAGTGTGTGGGGAAAGACCTAGATATTATAAACAGTCAAGTTTAATTCGATCAGTTTGCCCTTCAGGTCGCCAGGCCTAAAGGTCTTGGTTTAATAGTGCATACATACTTTAATGAAAAGTCCCAAATTAAGAAATTTAAAGCAGTGTATTAAACAGTACCTTTTAAACAATGGCCAATTACTAGCCCTTGTACCTTGCAACTTATTTTAAGTTAATATAGTTTAACAACCGCCGCCGCCCCCCCAACAAATTTTATTGAGCCAAATACACCCCAAAAAATGCACTAGAATAACTCCTGACAAAAAGATTTGGGAACTGTTTGCGAAATCAAGCAATAGACTATCCGCTAGTTGTTATAATTGTTTGATTTGGGTAGATCAAAACCATTTCAGAAAATCCAAGATAAAAACAAAATTGCCTATAAATTGACAAACACGGAATCTGGCTTTCCCCCCAAATCTTGGCAGTATGGCACCATCTAGGCAATAACTTTGGAATTGCAAAGGAGGCTAGAACAGTAAAATGACAAATATTTTATTTGAAACAAACAAATATTTACATTTTGGACCATATATTTTCCATATGACCGGACAATACATATAAAAAAACACTTATAATATAAAACTTTCACATCAATTCTCTTGTATTTACAAATATAGTCCTTTTATATACAATATCATTGACATCAAACCATTGACATCATTGTTCAGTCTAACCTTAGATTATCAACAAGGACAGACATGAAAATGGTGAATATAAAGATTTTTTTTTTAAAACAATCTTTAAAAGACTTTATGGGTTGTGGTTAAGAAAAATAAAACCTGAGTTAATATGAAGCAGCTTGCTCAGACTCCTCGCCTTCCCTTTTGTGCAGTTGTGTGTATGCATGTCCTTGGCTGTTCAGAGTCGGCGAATGTTCCGCTTGCTCTGCTTGCTACAGGGCAGGTGTGTGGCCACAGAGCCCCGAGACCCGGGGGAGCAGGAGCTACCCAGCACACCTGTGCGGCAGGCCGAGGAGCCATGGAAGGCGCCCAGGCAGAGGGTGCAGAAGTCGTACGCGCAGCTGGCACGCGTGCACACGGCACGCTTCATGGCGGCGTCGTAGCGCGCGGGTGAGCTGCACTGCCTACAGGACTTCAACCCTTCGTCATTCTTTAGAGTCCTGGCAGCCTATGGTGAAGACAAACAAGTCCAATCAACAGTCAGCAGCTTCAGGGTAATCTGATAAGCAATACTGTTATATGCCTTTTGTTATAATTTTGCTTAATTTCTTTGTTTGTTTTTTGCCCAAATATGCTTTTTGTAAGTCACTTTGGACAAAAGTGTCAGTCAATCTTAAACTACAAAATACAATAGGTGACAAGTTATGGTGCTTTCTATTTGTCTTGTAAATCATCGTACACCCACTCGTACAACATGTACGAATTAGTGGCGACAGGAACGCATTTCGCTTGAGCCACGAGGGGCATTAGCAGGAGGCTAGTCATTGTTATTGTTTTGTGCTACATGTAGCCTCTAGCTAAACGGCTGGAAAAAAAATTGTTTCATTGTATTGCAGGCACAGCAAAACTGTGCAATGCATGAATTGGCGACCGGATTGAAGCAGCAATGTAATCTAGTGTGTAAGAGCATTACATCAACATGACCAACACAGTACATATGCAAAAAAAATACATGTCATCTCATCTCAACTATGGGCGCAGCCATGTTTGTTGTAAGGTCAGACGACGTCCCACCTCGGGGTACCCTCAAGTACTCGAGGTAAAGGGCGTGCCCAAAATGCCGCAAGAAAGCTGGGTAATTTACACTTTCCAACTCGGGCGGCGGATTTACGAGACAAATAGAAAGCACGGTTAAAGCAACATTACGAAACAATGTACTAGTTAGCCAACTATAAACGGTATGCAAACCTGGCAAACACTACCCAGAGCCTTGTTAGCTCTGCTAGATGCTTACTAACATTCAATGCACTATCCTTTAGTGATAGTCAACAATGTCACATTGCAAAAGATTTCCCTTAATTTTTTTTGCAGCGTGTTCCAGCCAGGAATATATTACTACATAATGCACATCCTGAGGTAAATTGGTAAATGTTTGCAATTTCTTTTTGCCTTGAGTTTTTTGCCAACATTTGCAACAGTCTGAGGAGGTAGTTCTCTGCGAACATTCAATGGAGCTGGAAGTGTTACTGTTACAATGGAATATTTACACCAAATCGTTCAAATTTAACTGTTCAAAGAAAACATGTTCACCATGAACGTTCGCCACTGTTTGGCAAATTTGAACGCACCTCAGGATGGCTGGTGAGAACGACCATACCCAATCAAAATTAATTTGAAAATTATGCAAAAAAAGGTTACCTGATAAAAGCATACCTTCAAAAGTGGCAAAGTGGTGTATAATGTTGCTTTAGGAGAAGACAACTCTTTGTGTGTTTGAAGAACCATATCAGAAAGATAATACTAGGTAAGACCTTACCTCTTGGAATTTGTGGAACTGGCTTGTCTTCCTGCAGGTAGCTTGACCCTGTGGCGTGCCTTTGTTCATGACCACCTTCCTATCGGGGGTGCTCACTGGGGTGGACGTTATGCGTTGAATGGACGACAACACCACCCTTGATGGGGCGAAGTCTCGCGAAAAGGAACCAGTTGGTCTGTTTTCCTGCTGATAAATTAGAGACTATTTAAGAACTTCAGATCAACAACAGATAGCACGGAGGGGTGTTCACTCTAGCACACCAGGCTACTGAATGGGTTTTAACACACTGAACACAGAAACCTGCCCAGCAGGCCTCTCCACACCTTTCCTTGCATGTCATTAACATTGCTTACATCTGGACATTACCATATAACTGCCATTGGATATCTCCTAAGCAACAAAGACTTCCTTAGTACTCCTTACCTGTATTCTCTGTTCAGCTGCTCTGCAGCGCTCAAATGCTGAGCGTTCTTGACGGATGATATCTCTCCAAGTGTTGCTCACTTTTTTACAACTGAAGGAACAAAGAAACACTTAATTTAGAAATGCATTTTTTCGTAACACTGTAAACAAACACAAACCAAATGCTGTTGCTCTGAATCAACAGGACAGTGCTGATTCTGTGAATTGACACAACACATACCTAATTAAGTCTGAGTCCTCAACATGCCTCAGTATCCTGCTGAGAATGTGCCTCATGTCTCTTTCCATCAGAGTGCTGAGAATGTCCAGGCATTCCAGACCCATTTTCCCACCAATGACGTTCTGTAGGCCGCTGTTGTTTGCCAGTGTGCTTATGACTGACCAGTCATAGTTCTGGGTCTTTTTAAAGGTTTCTGACAATTTGCGACAAACTTGTTGTTGAAACCTCAGTATGGGAAGAGTGGAAGCTGACTGCCCAATTGTGTCTGGTGTGCTTTCTTCAATAAAGTGAGAAGAGCCACTCTCCTCCAGTCCCTCGCTGAAGGGCTCTCCAAAGTCCACATCGCTGTGCTCATGGTGGCTGTTCTGAAGAGACAGATAGCCACTGTCCTCAGACTGTACATTACCTCTCACAGTCTCATCCTGTAATGTCCTTGCAAGAGGTTCTGGTGTGAGGCATTCTTTGTTTTCTTTGCCTTTAACAGCAGAGTCAAAGTGAAAAGTTACTTTCGACACACCTGGAGAAGGCAAAGACTTCACAGATACCAGTACACATTTTTTCCGGGGAGAGGAATTGTGGTCTGGTTCGTCCGCGTTGACGACACGTTGTTCCGTGCAATATGAAACGAGGGATTCCGCAGACAGGGGGCACTTCATTTCCGTATTCTGGAGGGAAAAGGTGAAATTGGACATCAAAATAACGTTAATCACAGCGGTTTTACCTCTTTAAGTGACTGAATGTATTAAAAGATATACTTGTTAGTAGGCAAAAACTACTAACGAATCAGATATGGCTATCGTTGAGAACAGTTTCTAACTTACACAGAAATAAAGGGTAAAAAAAAAAAAGACCAAAATATTTAAGGCCAAATTAGTTGAACTACCAAAGTAACAGTGCCCAACCACGTTAAGATAACTTTATATTGTGTAAATTGAGCTAAATATGAGATTTGGCAAGCGACCCATTTCAAGTGGGCTACACCATTTTGTGACTAGGTGACAATGACTACTAGCACTAGGTGTAAGCTTTGGTCATCAAAGTTAACTTTTATAACATTGATTTAGTTTCCACGTAGATAATATTGCTGTGCTAATGTTAGTCCAAAAGATGCAAACAATGTCAATACCAACTGCAACTATAGCGTTACACTTAAATTATGGATTGCGCGCCATGAAAAACGGGGAGTTTAGCTAACTAGCAACAGCCATATATGCAACATGTTGCTAGTGTAACTACATTGACATGACTCGTTGAGCCACCTAGCTAGCATTCTATAACTTAACTTACCAGCTAAGATTGCTAACGTCAACTCGTGTCATAACTTTCATGCCATGGCATGGTATGCCAATAAAAATAGCTAAGGCTTATGGCTACGACAGACACCCTTAACATTAAACAGTTTTCGAATTTCACAAAATAGTCAATTGACCTAGCAAATGTATCGTTAATGCTAAAGTTATCAAGACAACAAGCCAGCCAAACTCCTGGAGGGATTTCCCAATTCAAGAACAACCTCTGCAAGATATCCTCGCTTGCTATGACTTAATTTAGCAAGGGAACTAAGTAGAACCAGCACAAAATTCTCCATAAGTCTTACCTTTTCACACGAGGACGATCTCTTTCTTTTGCCGCGAATGATTTTCATCTGATATTTTGTTGTATAGTGTCCACATAAAGAATTTAGCGGCAAACACAGACCCAGTGAATGAGGATGGTGAAAAAGCGCCAGTTAAGAATGGGTTTGAAATACGCGTACAAAATACACTAACCAATGAGAAGCAGCCGGGACTTTTACCTTTAACTGACTGAAAACAGGGAGTAACCAATGAACTACAGGAGATATTCTGATGTCACCACGTTATAACGTAACGCTACGCGCCTGTACGTCCAGCAGTAGCAGAAAGGGAGGTAAATAAACAAGAAATGCAACGCACATTGATTTAAACGGTTTAAAAGTTTGGCGGTATTAAGTGGGTACAGCTAAACACCCTAATGCATTTTCTCTTGTGTTCTCTTGTGGCAACACAGTCGATTGAAACATTATTTTTATTTATCAGTTGCATTTCAACAGCTTCTTGCATAAAGACACAACACATTAACATGCATTATGTCATAGACATAGATAGGCACGGTGCCTCGATGCCTGTGTTTTAAAACGAATAGTTTTAAATCCGTGCATTACCGGAAATCAAAGCAGTCAAAAACATTTGGCGGGACGACCACTAAACGAGTCCACGGAGAAAATAATAGAAAACGTCAGGTGACGAGTCAGGTTAGCTCTCACTGTCCCCCAAAAGGTCCAGAAGGATTTCTTGTTGAGAGAACTGTTGCAGACACACGCTCATTTCTTCTAATAAATCCTCTCCCAAGATAAATCCTCGGACATCATGCATCGTTTTCCCAATACGATGATCCGTGACGCGATCTTGTGAAAAATTGTAGGTTCTGATCTTTTCTGATCTCCCTTTGCTTCCAATCTAAAACAAAATTAATTTTAATAAAGTTTTTAAATATTTATAAAATACTTATTCCTATAAGATGTAACGCAAGATACACACAAACGAAAGCATATCAAGCACTAAAATAGTAATAAAAGCATAACACTAAAGAATATAATTTAAATAGCACTAGGCCTACTTGATCTGCATACACATACAGATAATAGATAGGCCTATGATTATAGAAGTTAAAGGGCTGACTCTTAAACTTTACTGGCCTACCTGTAGTTTACGTGTCTGGTATCTTTTACTTGTCTCTTCCTCCAGTTTCATGCTGTAAAGCTTGGCTCGGAGCACCTTCATGGCAGTTTCTTTATTCTTTATCTGGGACCGTTCCTGCTGACACTCAGATACCACTCCTAGAAATCCAAAGAGCCCCTAATTGATTAGCCTACTAAAAACTACAAAGAAAGACTAGTCTCCTGTTGCTGTTGTGTTGTTGTCAAATTTGACTGTCAGTTTATGGTTATGCCGAGTAGACTACACATAGCAAAACTTCACAGTAGCAGATCTGTTGTAAATTTGAACCATGTTATCCCTCTCCTCACCTGTGGGGATATGGACGATTCGTACAGCACTGTCTGTTGTGTTGACATGCTGTCCACCTGCACCACTTGCTCTCTTTGTCTCAATTCTGAGATCTTTTGCCTGAATGGTAAATGTGATCTGAAAATCGGAATAACATTTATAGTCAGCTAAATTATTACATTACATTTACATTACATTTAGCAGACACTTCTTGACCAAAATATGGTAGCATAGGCCTAACAACATGAGTATCCTGAGTTGAACATACAGCAAATTTTCCAAAAATTCAACCAGTAGGCTTTTGCTGATATCTTTTGCTGATGCTGACTGTGTGTTTTAGTAGAAATTCTTTGCTTTGATACTCTGTATTCACATGGTTCCTTATGGTAGAGGAATGAAACTATAGAGGTCGGATCAATATGGTGATGAATGATTCCCTAACCTCTGTAGGCTGAGGGAGAATTGCAACGGTCATTGTACTGGTGTGCATGCGGCCCTGTTTCTCAGTTTTGGGGACCCTTTGCACGCGGTGGACTCCAGCTTCAAACTTCATCTTCTTATAGCTCAAGGGCCCACTAATACTGGCACTCCCATGTCTCAATCCACCTATTTGGAAAAAAATATATATGGACACAGGTATTGTTAAAGGTACACCATTATGTGTAGTTCCTTAGTCATTCTCTTGATGACCAACTGTATTGTATGTTTTAGGTACGTTGGATTAATGTAATTCCCCCAGACAGAGTATACTAGATACATGTGCACACAAACAGACACTACCCCATCACCAAGGACAGACTGGAGTTATAACTCGGCTATACAAAACAGGAAACATAAAGACTATGCAGGTAAGCCATATACAATAAAGAGATCAGACATAGGCACACACAAGATTTACACCATCTGTCGACTTCAGTCCTGATTTCTGAAGGTAACAACAGTCAAAAAATAAAAAATACATACAACAGCAAGAGACCTCACAAATAAGTCATTTGCAGTATAATGTATCTAATATTTTCTCAGATTATTCTGGTATAGTGTTAGCCTGGGTTTCTCCATGCTGCTGTGCCAGGCTAAGATAGTGTATTTTTAGATGTTGAAATTACTTCCATCTTAATAAAGCATATTAACAACTCTGTGTCCTTATGTAAACATCCTCCCTTTCAATTCTTAATATTCACACAAAATGATATGTCGGTTCCTGCTGACCTATTTCGCTGGATGTGTACTCCAGTACATCAAATCCCCATCCTTGGAAGGCAGCAAAGCTCTGGTACATGTCAAACATTTCTGATGTAAAGAGCATTGCCTCCTGTCCTCCAACCCCAGCCGTGACTTCAAGGACTAGATCACTCATGTCTGATTCCTCGGCAGGAATGATGAGAGACAGGATCTGAAAGTAAAGGGGGAATTACTTCTGGCAAAAGTGTCAAGTTGTTTTGATAATGGAGCCAATGGGACTACTGTTATTAAAACAATGCTGGAGCATATAGGCCCACCGTTTGTCTCAGGTCTTGAATAGCAGTCTGGCAAGAATCTCTTTCCATTTCTGCCAATTCACGTAATTCTGGGTCATTGTCTGAAATGGCAAGCATGTAATCACATTTCAAAACATGTTAAGTGCACAGGAAATCTTGGACAAGGATTTCAGTTTAAGACATAATCAATCAGATCAAAATGTTCACCCTTAAGTAAAGCCTCGGTTTCTTCAAACTCTTTCTGTTTTAATTTGAGGTCTCTGATTTGTTGGACCAACGGCGTTAAAACCGAGACTCGGATCCTCTTCTGACTTAGTTCCTCCTCGCCATGACTTTGATCTTCCATCGTGTTTATGATTTTCAAACTAGCCTCGTACTCATCTTCCATTTTCTTCAAGTATTCCTGCAACGATGGCTTGGAAAATATTTCCTCCACTGATAAAATCTTCGACAGGAACACTGACTGAGTTACATGAAAACCACGAAGCGTTATCATGTGCCCAAACATCGAGAGAGTGTGAGGTGAATTTCTGTTCGTTTGCTGCCTTGCACATAAATGTTTGTGGTACAGTCTTTGTAGGCAGGGAGCATGACAGGTGTCAGAGACCCGACTCAGAAAGCATCTCGTAATCCGATCGAACCCACACTTACCATAAAGTAGCATAATCGACCTACTCCTGTTCATGGGTATTCCTCAAAACCAAGAATAAAGACCACAACTGTTGACTGGAACCTGAGAGTGAAATGAGCCATTTGAAAATATTTATGTACTGTCAATGATGCATTCTGTAGCGGCTAAATTAACTGCAGTATTTGGCTCAGTCTACTATTTTCATGTGTTCTCAAGGGCGCAGACATGTTGTAAAAACAACGCGTGCGCGATAAACATTTACCGTAATGACAGGAGAATGTGTTCAGAAAGAAAATCATCATAATGCATTTAAAAGGGTTTTATGTAAATATGGGTATTACTTTCACTGAAATGGATACTTTCATTGAAAGCGCTTGACATTATACTAATATCTCTGTGTAGGCTACCTCAACGGCCAAGGCCTATGTGACTATACAAATATAATGAGATGTTACTGCTACACTGTTTACAGGGTATATTAGCACATATATGCACAACCCCTGCCTGCCTGCCTCCCTCCCACAGCCTGGATTGTGCCCTTACTTAATACTAAACACTTAATATTTGACCAATGGCTGTAACGCTATTAATTCAAACTATTCTTGCACTGCTATAGTTTATATTACTTTGTCTACATTATTCTCTTATATGTCCATATTTATTTTATGCTGGTCTCTAGACTTTATTCTTGCACCTGCTGTTGGACTTACTTATTTGCACCATCACCATGACTCACTCTCATAGACCACCTTACCATGCATACATTAACCCAGGCTGAATTTCCCTTTGGGGATCAATAAAGTATCTATCTATCTATCTATCTATCTATCATGTAATAATCTTGCATCTTCATTGTGCAGCTATACCCATACATTGTCAGCAGGTGGCGCACAAAGATTTTGGATACTTGTCTGTAGTAACCCTAGCACTGTGCACCTTGGCCTTGGCCTAAGAGCTGCTTACATCCAGAAAAGCTCTGATACTTTCCTGGACGCAGACGTTTATGAGTCCATTGCTGTGGTTTGATTACCTCATTTGAAAGCCAGATTTAGTGATGTAGCATATGTGGTGCTCAAGAGCTGATCAAGCAAGCCAAACATGTTGTTTACTATCCTGGGCTTTTAGAAAAGACTGACCTGCAGGAAAAACATGCTGTGGGCCTGCTTAGTTCTGATATTTGAAAATTGAAAAATATATGTATTCCAAATAGTATAAAACAGTGAGGTCAAACTCAGAATATCTGAGTTCATTGCAGTCTGCTAAAGAGATAGTGACGGTTGACAAATAAGAAATTAAGAACAAATCAAAACCAGCTGCTAGTTCTATAAACAAAGATTTTAGAATTCCATAGAAAAAACATTGGTATATCAGCCAACGACACACCCATGGAAAAACATTTTTTCATTTCATTTCAGAACTTGTATAAAACATTGTATTTGCAGACAAAATACAGATTGATAATCAAGCAGGCACAATTGTTCTATTATAAGTTATACCCTGAATATCACTCTTTTTTGCACTTTGTTCCAAAGGTAGAATCTAGGGCCTTATATAAAATCAATAGGCATGCAGTACAAAGTTATAATGGTCCTGCCATCCTACAAAGTTTAGCGCAAGCTAGAAATAATACTTTAAGATATTAATGCCCAAACAGGGCTTCCAAGATCTAAGGGCAAAGAAAACATGAAAACAATCTGAGACAGTGCTGCAACTATTTTGGTCAGATTTGACATGGAATGAGCCACCTTCTAAACTGGGGCAGGTGCTCTCAAGGTGTTCTACTGCTTAGGGAAAGTCAATAAACTGCTCATGAAGTAATACAAAATGTCTAAGCCTCAGTTACAGTAATACAAAATGTCTAAGCCTCAGTTACACAGTCCCACAACATTCAAACAGTAGTCCTACGTAGCTACGTAGCTAAATTTCATATAGGTAGCCTATCCCAGTTTTACTAGTAACTCGCAATCTCAAATAGAGAGTAAAAAGAAAATGACCCACACACAATTTTCTAGCTGTTGTCCTTTAGGAGGCACTATAGATCAATGTCCCAAATGACATCTTGTTTCCAAAACTACATTTCCTTACAGTTTCATACACTCTTCTGCTAACTTGTATTGTTACACTGCATACTTTCTCAGGCGGAGTCATCTCATAATCATTAAGACACCTGAACGATGTAGCAGTCAAGCCATAGGTTGTGTGGAGAGTTGCACTGACGGGGAACTAGTAGCCAACATTTGATTGTTCTGGGGACATTTTAGGGGAGTTTACCTGGAAGGGGATACTTTGGGATAATCTTGTTCAGAATTCATGGGCTACCACAAGTCTACACAGCAGAAGCCATGTATTTTCTTTATATCTTGGTCTGCAACTTTATCCAACTGTCTCCCATCTTAAATGTTATATGGTTTTCTTTGTTTGTATTTGTGTTGTGTGCATTGCATGCTGGCCTGTCTTTGACATGCTCACTTATCATTTCAGTTGGACATCTTGATCCATATAGGCTGTGGGTTGAGTAGGATACTCATATTGTTTCTAAACAAGCTACATTATTGGAAACACTATCCAATATTTCAATATCCATCTCTTTGTAGTTTGAGGCTTTTCTTGATAGTTACTTATAGAGCAGAGGAAATGTGAAAAAGAAATGTAATTAATCATAATCATTAATCAATAATCACAAACAATGTGCACAGCATGTACATATAAAGCTTTTCATTTGACGTAAGCAGTACAATCAAATGTTAGTCCCCTGAACACATGAATTGCCAATGCCATTGTCTGAAATGTCCAGCAATGGCTAAAAAAATCTCCAGACTGAGCAAGTGTGTCCTGCAGATTGGGTAATCAGGTCAAGACCTCACATTCCTGAGCAGCTAGCCCCAGGAGAAAAAAGAGGGCTAATCTTCTGCAAAGTTACATACTAATTATTCAAGGGAACTGAATGAGTTTGGCTGATATGGGTCAGCCTGAAACTTGTGCTGTGTCACTATAGATTAGCTTACTACACCTTTTTTTCTCAGGTTAGGGGGTGCATTAGTTTGCTAAAACATTAAGTTATTCAGTGAAAACCCAAATGCCCCAATGCCAGCGGCCTGAGTTTGTATTGATTTTTCTGATACAAATACATATTTAGCTCATAGGGTGAATGTGTAAAGTGTGACCTGACAAGGATGACTGACAGTCAGATATCAATAAAACAAAGCACTTTTGTCCTATTTTCATTGTGGATCCACACCCATTTTATGGGAGACTGTTGTGGGAGAACACCCACAAGGACGTAAGAGAGGATCCAGCTGCAGGGTATGTACCAGACGACCTTAGCCTTTTTTATGTTGATTGCACAATAAAGGATTCATAAGGAGTGCTGGAAAAATACAGAGGTTCTCATGTACATCTCATCTCATGTCCATCCGATTAGGCCTAAGGATACAGAAATACAGTAAGCAAATCCTCTCTTGATATCCTGCTCAAAATAAGCTCTGGATATGATATAAAGGGATTGTGATCAGCTGTAGTTCTACTCTGTGTCAGAAAAAAAATGGAATCTACAACTAACTACAACCACAACAAATATAAGCCAGATTTGATTTGATTAGTTGCAAGCTATTGTTGAGTCAATACAAAGTATGTTGTCAAGATATTCAGAAGTCTTGGTGATTGTCCCATTATATTATGAATCTGATGTTTTGAAAGCTTATTGACAGTTTCCAAAAATGTGAAAATGATAAAAAATATTATTCTGATGACCTCAAAGGACTCCAAAGCTATAGTCAGGACAGACACACACAGCGACAGAAGCCAGGTCACAGGCACAACAACAGTCAAAAGTCTGACCCCGATACTTGTCACTTTTTTGGTTTGTGGTGGGTCATTCCACGTCAATTGAACCAGGGCCCACGCACTTAGGTCTCAAAAAAATCTGAAAAAATTACCAGGTGTATGTTATCCAGGAGACACACTGTAAAATTACTCTTATGTAAAATCTATACTTTCCAAGATACAGCCTATTTTACAGGGGGAGGGGGGTGTCGATTTTGGTCGGCCTCTTTTTTTTGTCAAAGTTCACAAGCCCACAGCGCAATAACTAAACCATGTAGGAGGCTCAAATTTTGCTTGCTGGTACATAAATAAGAATAGTATGTAGCAAAATCGTCACACTTGGTCTGGATGATCCTGCATGGTCATAGTTGTCCCTCAAAGTTGATAAAAAATGTATTGGAGTTTTTGGCTGGGCTCTGTTTAGGCCTTCAGAAGACATATTTGTACTCAACATAGGCTCTTGATTTATTTTCCTTACTGAGATAAGTAGAAACACTCTCACAAAAAGCAATGAACAGAAAATAAATCCCTTCAGGGTCTGAACAGCAGACCTCACAAGTCTGAAAAATAATTTTGGTTATCATTTTCAGAGCGCCCAAACACCTTGTGGGAATATACAAATATTTTTTTTAATATGTTTTTGTTTATTCTCCATGATCCCTTCTTTTTAAAAACACCAATTTGACTTGTCTTATGAAAATCTTTCTTTTTTATTTTCCACCCTGAACATGGGCAAAATGCCCCATTGACATCAATATGTTTTGTATAGAGCTACCACAGGTTACTCAATACAACCACAGGTGGCACTGTGCAAATGCAATGCAGAGCATGCAAAATTTGAGCCTCCTACATGGTTTAGTTCTTGCGCTGTGGGCTTGTGAACTTTGACAAAAAAAAAGAGGCCGACCAAAATCGACACCCCCCTCCCTCTGTAAAACTGGCCGTATCTTGGAAAGTATTGATCTTACCTACAGTAAGAGTAATTTTACAGTGTGTCTCCTGGGTAACATAGGTACACCTGGTAATTTTTTCAGATTTTTTTGAGACCTAAGTGCGTGGGCCCTGGTTCAATTGATGTGGAATGACCCTGGTCTATTTGTGTCCGTCCATGTGATAGGTCAACAACAACAAAAAAAACCCACAGAACTAGGGCTCACACCTGTTAGCCTACTTCCGTTGAACATCATAGCCTACTATTTATATGTTGACAGGAACATGTGGTTTGAATGGAGTTGTTTTGAGACCCTTAAATCACCAAGCTCCACTGGCAGCCTGTAGCCGCTGGCATCAAATTCACATCACTAATGCTGGCCTACAAAAGTGATCTCCGGTTCTGCACCCGAAGAACACTGCCTGCCACTGCCACCTGGACGCTCACAGCAATCCAAACTATTCTTATCTGTGGTTCCCCAATGGTGGAACAAGCTAACAGTTACTAACAGAGCAGGGGTGTCCCTATCTATCTTCAAAAACCTCTTGAAGATCCAGCTCCTCCAAGATTACCTCCTCTCCTAACACTACTAACAACCAAACACACTTGCACTTACCATGACTTTCTTTTCTTTTCTGTCTATCACCCTGATTTAACTTGACTCAGAACTGTCATTCTATTTCTTATGCAAGGTAGCACTTATTATTAGGCCACAATATTGTCTCCTATTCACACTGTA
Source organism: Alosa alosa (assembly GCF_017589495.1). Lineage (NCBI taxonomy): Eukaryota > Metazoa > Chordata > Actinopteri > Clupeiformes > Clupeidae > Alosa > Alosa alosa. The sequence goes on along the minus strand of NC_063206.1, from coordinate 24,925,399 downwards.
GGCTACCTTGATAGTTCTACTGTTTGGAAGTCGTTGAACAAAAGTGTCAGCTCAATGTGAATACATGTAAATGTAAATAGTGTAGTTTACATCACAATATCTGTTCATTGGCCCCATTGCAGGCCTCTACCAGACAATGACACTTCTCATCAGGAAGGCCAACATAATTTACTAAGGCCTTCCCTTACAAAAAATAACTGCAGTTTTTCAAGCATAAGGCATGCATAAATTCATACAGTATTTTGGAAATGAAAAATTGCATTGCACTGCACTTTATGTGCATGAATATAGTATTTTGGACATGAAACTGCTAGGTCTACTGCATTAATTGTAGGCTACTTCAGAATAACTGCAATAGGGCCTGTATTTTGTTATAACTGCAGTTATTTTTGATTAGGCCTATAGTTTAAAATAAACACCTCACAATAGCCATATCGGTCCTACCCTGCTGATAACTTGTGCAGTGAAATGGCAAGTTTCATTCAGAGAACTAGAAGCTAGTGCACTGTTTCCACAAGCCACAACACTTACTGCACTGAAGCCAAATAGACTGGTAGGCCTATTTCGTCTAAAAAGCCAATTGTCTCTTTAAGAATCAACACAATACTCCACAGTGACGTGCATAACTAACATGCTTCACTCGCCTAACATCGTCTACAGCCAGTCAGTGAAAAATCAATGCTACCAGAACAAATCTGTATCCGTGTAGGAATTAGAACTAGCAACTTGGTAATGCGGACTTGTACGGCCTTGATGTGCAGCGAAGCTCGAGTTTTGTAGTGGGTCGCCTGCAGTGCTGTAGCGAACCCAGGGAAAACAAACCTATAAACTTTGTAAGCAACACTCGCACACGCGTGGGAACATGTGAAGCAGCGAGTCAACTATTTTACGTGAGTAGATTTTCATTTTTTTTCCACTTGTGTAAGGATCCTGTTCTAATAATATACGTAATATATTATAAACCTAATATCGTGTGTAGCCTACATTCAGTAGACGTATGACAGCCCGTCTCCTACCTATCTACCTTCACCAGACTGTGAACGTCAATTAGATGCGGTTAGGCTATTCACTGTGCCCGTAGATCACAATAAACTGTCAATTTTGTGGCGACCGAATCAGTGCAGGTGCAGACTTCTAATCACAGTGCCCAAAGGCTGACGATGAAATGCAAACAATTTCAAGGTCAAAATGAATAATTGCTACCTTGCAAATTATCGCATTGCGCTGCTGAAATGTCAAGGTGTCTCCTGTCGCATGGTAGCAAGTGGTGATGTCGGAATGTGAGTAGCCTAGGCTACTTCAGAGCGAGTGCTGAGTGCACCTCGGCTATCCACTCAAACGCACTGTAGGCTACTGCAGATGCTCCTGTCTTTAGTAGTCAACCTATATTTAGCAACTGATGTACTGTGAGCTTGAAAATGCAGGAATGTGTTAAACGTGCAGTCTTTATCTTTAATTAACGTGTGTGTGTGTGTTTGGTCAGCTGAAGCGGATGTTGTTCCCCTTAAAGATAGATAGATACTTTATTGATCCCCAGGGGAAATTCAAGGTCTCAGTAGCATACAGACAACACACACACATTCACTTACAGCAGAAAAACTAATTAAAAGTATATAATATAAAAACACAACCAAGCAATAAGGACAGTAGAAGATAAAGAATATACTAAAATACAAATTATACTAACTAACACTTAATCTAAATCAATTCTAAAAACAGTATCCACATAGTGGTGATTAATCAATCAAGAGGCGCTTGCAATGACTGAGGCAGGGACTGAGCCTGTGATTCTCTGTGCATAGTAAGGTAAGGTAAGGTGCTCTGTGTGAGTGAGTGTCACGGTGATAGTGCAAATGAGTAAGTCCAACAGTGCAAGAATAAAGTCTATATATATATATATATATATATATATATATATATATATATATATATATATAACTATTTTAAGAAAAGGTATAAGTGTGGCCACAGTTTGGCTGTGGCATGGAGGGAGGGGTTATGCATATGTGCTAATGTGCTAATATAGCACGCAAACAGTGAGGCAGAAAGACAGTGGTAAAAAGTGGCTAGTGGACAGACAGTATACAAACATGGAGGGGGTGAAGAGGCAGACAGACTATGCAGAGAAGTAGGCTTATACACTTTTTGAATAGGCAAAAGTTGCCTAGCCTACTTTGTGGTCATATGGTAGGCTATTTTAGACCCATGATGCAGATGTTTAATGTTGCAGCTGCAGAAACCACAAGGCTGCCCTTAAAAATAGCCTTTAACTGGCATTGTGTCTGTGTCATGTGTATCCAAACAATCAAAACTTCAAGAGATTTCATCAGTTTTTCCAAACTTGTACAATTTATTACAACTCCATCGTTAATGTGTTTCATGTAGCCTACTTTGTAGCATCGTTCTTGAATTTCCCCTGGGGATCAATAAAGTATCTATCTATCTATCTATCTATCTATCTATCTATCTATCTATCTATCTATCGATCAAACCTGACTGACAGCTCGCTTTAAGTTTGCATATGTTATCATCAGCTCGATGGCCGCTGCTGGTGTATCTTTCTGAGATTAGCCCTGTGAGTTGCTCACAGGTTCTTCATTTTGCAATGTGGACTGTTATCCCTATCAGCAGCATCAGCAGCAAGGATCATGATAGCGGTTTGCTGCAGCTGGCAACAGAAGAGTTCCCCCGGGATGTTGCCAAGTTGATCCTCACACACTTTCCTGATACTTTATCATCTGCTTCATAAAGCAGCGCTTCTGTGAAGCAAACGACAACCCACCAACACATGCCAAGGTGTTGTGAATATGAAGCACTGGCACAAACAAGTGTGCTGACACTATTGAACTTGCACAGACACATAAGCTGCTTCTTAGTGGTGGATAATTGTGTATAAAAAATCTTGGTATTCCGTGAACCCGCTCTAGGCTACTACCCGAGGAGTTAACTGACATTTTGCATTTCAGTAGTGAGCACAGAGGGATCCATAACTTTTTGGCAATGAGATTGGGTTGGATGCCACAGACATGAATTAAAAAGGCCATTCGAAGAGGCTGGGAGGACATTTTGGGAGAGTTCATCATGTGTCTATTCAAGGGCAGACAACCACATCCACAAAGGTTGGCGTGGTACAGATAGATTTTCATTATAAACAGTATAGTGTAGTGAGGTTTATAATTTGTAGAGTTTAGTTATATTTGTTGGTGTTTTCAGGCCTGTATCAGGACAGTGAAGAGATGACCGGGCGTCAAGGAGAGAAATGGGGAGAAGGTTCAGGAAATTTCCTCAGGCCGGCACCTAAGTCCGCTCGTGCTATGGGCCACTGGGGCCACCGCTGCACCAGGATCTGCCCCCCTCCACTAAGTTTATAATTTTACTTATTTTAAAAGCCACTGCAACTATAGTTCTGGATTTCCAATTCGGAAAGTATGATGAAAAGAAAGGTTTCCTACTCTTGTGCATTCTGTACGTTATGTTTGTCTATTTCAGGTGTTTTAAACCTTGGTCTGCAGCTTGGTGGGAACACACACACATAGTCTCTAAAGGCCAAAACTAATTCAAGGTCAAGTGTCTGTTGTAATTCTTAGTTATTGGAATGATAACAGCAGTAAGATCTACCATAATATGATCTTTGTGTTCACTGAATACATCCTGGCCCAATCTATTTAGCACCACCCACTATGGGTCATGTAATGTATAGAATGTTAATTGGGTCCAGAAAGTCCTCTTTCTTCTACAAGGACTTTGTATTTACATTGAAATAGGGTCATACTCAGAGCATTTGCTGTTTTAGGTGGATGTAGCAAGCCAGAGCCTTTCTGCTGAGCTATGAGAATGTGATAATAACAATTAACTGGTGGAATGTCGGATCTCATTGCTGGTGAGAAAACATGGCAACACCGACACAGTATATTTAACACAAGGGCAATGGAATGGGAAACTGTGAAAACGCAGATGACTGGATTGTTTGAGCTTAATAATCTCATTAGTACTAAGACGTGAAAATATACTCAGTATCACTTGCTTGCTTTGAGTAGTGAAAGGGTCTGTTGATCTTATTGGTCATGAAAAGTTCATTGGAAAGATTGTGTTGTAGACCTTATACAGTTGAACAGTCGTTTTTATTTAAGAGTCCAATCTTGATAATAGTTGTTTTGCAATTTGACAGGTGAAGTATGTTGTGTGTGCGTGGTATGTTAAATGTCGCCACGCTCCACATGTTGTGTACTATGTTATATGGGTGTGGTATGTTGTATGTGCATGCTGTGTGGGCATTGTATAAGAAGTTAGGTGTGTGTATATAGGTGAAGTGGATACGCACTGATGCTTTTCACACGTGAAGTTCCTAATAGAAAAATAAAGTTCTTTGAATTGAATTGACATAATTCGATATATTTCTACTTTCACTGTTTAGACACACACAGACCACTTATAAATGGAGGTAAACAAATCATTGCAGTAAAGTAGTGAGTAGGTGGTACCACTAAATGATACTAGTTTTATCAGCCAGCTGTCTGGTTATTCAGTATCGGCTTGGCAAAGAGGCTAATTCCTTTGCAGCAAAACCCTGCTGAGTGAGCCTCTGCCAATTGCTGACAGGCTGACAAAATCATCACTGTGGGCAGAGTATGCTGCTGTGGTGTTCCAGTGTTTGTCTAAGCATGGCTTGGAACTTTAACTCAAAAGTTCTAAGCACCTGCTTCGTTTGGCTTTGACCAGCCAGGGAGAAAATCAACTCAAGGTCAACAGGGAATGTTTGCCGCCACATTCCAGAACATATTCACATCAGAGTTACTCTGATGGCTAATGACTGATACTGAGCAGCAACAGCACCCAGTCATTCTAAAATAGAAGCATTATGTCTAAGGGGAGCCTAGGCTGTCGCTCGTATTTTAAGCCCTTCTTACCCTCCCACCAAAGGATGATGGGAGAACTTAGAGTATTACATATATATCAGAAGGTGAACTGAGGTAAACAAGCACTGCATGCTGATCAGGTGGATTTCGTTCTTCCTCTGCATTATTTTGAGCTAATGATTTTGTTTGGATTTATTGGGCTGTTAGTGTTGGAAAGATGCCAACAGAAGTAACTACTGTAAGGATAACAGCCTACCCTGTATTTCTCTCTCCCTATTATCTGATGGGCGATCTCATACTCTGTATGCTGCTTCAAAGATGGCAGAGAGCTGACAGAGGCTTTTTTTGATCACAGCTTCCAGGCGCTGCTGTCCCCTTTTTTTAAAATTTTTTTTTTATCTGATTTATTACAGTCTTAATCAGCACTGTGCCTCTGCAGTAAGGAGTAGGAACAGATACTTGCGGTGGAGTATTTGGTGAGAAGCGTAGAAGGAATTGAAGCGCTTGCCAAAATGCATCTGAACTAAAGCTAAGGAGGGGTGACTTGCTTGGCAGTCAAGACATTTGTCCAGGCTGCCAACATGCCTCCTCTGTGGAAGCAGCACTGCTAAGATGACTTCTGAAGTATCCTCACAATGTAGCAACATGTGACATGACTAAGACTGGCCACAACAGCATTAACGCTAATCTCAAACTGCTCTGCAGTTTGCTAACACCCCGCCAGGTGTATAGATGGGGTATGATTTATTTCAATTCATTTATTAAAGTTTGACATTGCAGGGTGCATCAGCATGAAAACAGTTTTTTAAAACATTGTGCAACCACATAGAATAAAAAAAAAATATATAGCCTGTAATAAATAGTTCATTAGAAAAAATATATAAGCTTGGTCCTAAAGAGGGTAAAGTAAGGCTCCATTAAATAAGATTGTTTCTAAATTGGAGTACTGCAGTCAGCTTTCTCATACACACCATTACAACAGCTTTCGCATTAACTATGCCTCACAATGTAGCCACAACTGAGCACTCGGCCTTTAAGGTGAAAAATAAAGTTATATTCTGTAACATTATTTATTATAACCTATTTCTGACCCAATTACTTGTAATTGTAAGTAAGGTATATAGGGATAGGGATCAACCATCAAATAGGCCTTTGTGTTTAGTGGGCCATGGGACCTTGGAGAAAAGACATGTGACTGGGAATTAGTTCTGTAGTCTTTCAGACTGGTGGAGACTCTCAGCACAGCACATGTCACATGTAGGATGTTTATCAGTGTCATGGGGCATAGAAAACCTTACAAGAGAAGCCCCCACTCTCTCTGGAAAACAAACAATCATTTTTACCTCACTTGAGTTGCTGCAGCCAACAGTTACAGCTTCCAGACAGCTCCCATGTTCATGCCCCTAGAGCAGGGGTGGGCAAACTTTTTGGCTCAAGGGCCACATTGGGTTTTGAAAATTGGCTGGCGGGCCGCACATACCCCCACCCACCCCCCAACGACACACAAACACACAAACACACACACTCAAATACATTTTTTATAGCCTATCATTTAGTATCAAAAGAATTTGTTTTCAAATATTTATTGCTTAAAAAATACTGCTAATTTGATGCTGTTTAACTAGAAGAATACGCCTGGATTCAGGGGAAAATAGGGCAGGGGGAATGTCTGATTTCGAGCAAAGCTTTTTTCGATAGCCAATTGCAGAGAGGTGGCAGACCTTGTGAGTATGCACATGTACTGGTATGGGGGTTTCATGAAAATACCGCCGACAGCGAACTAACAAGCAAAACGATGACGTTTAGTTTGCCTTTGTAGCCATCTCTGGTTAGCCTTTGCTTAGGCAAATGAGACCTAACTTCTGCAGAGGTTGAAAACAACGAACTTCAATTTCTTCAAAAATCGACTCTAAACATGCTTCAATTACGTTTGTATCGGCAGCCATTTCGCACTGGTTTCAGTAGGAACTTGCCCACCCCTGCCCTAGAGTGTAGTGCTGTAGCTGCCTGGCTGCTTTAGCTGTTGGCTGCAGCAACTCGAGCTAGGTAAAACTGATTGTTTTCATTTAATTTCTCCTTCAAGCACTTAAGCAAGCACAGGTCTTCTTACAAAAACCTGCCCACGGTTTCACATGTGCAGCTGTCAGCAGTGCATTAAAACTACTACTTTGAGCTTCGTCTCCATAAATGTATCAATTAACTCTCTAATCTCTTGACGCTGATAAATATCTGACTTGAACCTGGAAGAGAAGTATAAGTAAGTATAAGTATATATACTCTTTTGATCCTGTGAGGGAAATTTGGTCTCTGCATTTATCCCAATTCGTGAATTAGTGAAACACACTCAGCATACAGTGAACACACAGTGAGGTGAAGCACACACTAATCCCGACGCAGTGAGCTGCCTGCAACAACAGCGGCACTCGGGGAGCAGTGAGGGGTTAGCCTTGCTCAAGGGCACTTCAGCCGTTCCTACCGGTCGGGGTTCGAACCAGCAGCAACCCTCCGGTTACAAGTCCGAAGCCCTAACCAGTAGGCCACGGCTGCCCCTAAGTAGCAGAAATATTTAGATCGTTCTTTTTTGTGAACACAGCCAAGGTTAATTAAGGTCACACAGACTGATTTAACCTTTTGTTTTTTTGGCACGAGGCCAGTTAATAATGACAACCCTTCATGATCTACGGGGCTGTTCAAGCCAGTTTTCTGAGCACTGGCACCTATGAGTACCACATACCTGTTGTGGCCAAAATCATCTACACCCTTTTGAGAGGTCAATGTGGACTCCACTATGCAGGTCCAGTCATGCAGCACGCTATCAATGCTTCACTAGTGTGAGATGGATGGGGATGCTAACGTTACAGTTGTGTTCTGTAGTTGCCTGTGGGCGCGTGCCTGGGCAATGGTTTTGATTGCGCTTTGATTCCTTTGCCAGCTCCGCCTCAGGTCTGATGTACAGTAACAGGAGAAAGATACATTCACCGAGCCAGACAGACTCTGTATCTGTCTGTCTGCAGATTCCCACTTCTCTGGCGTGTCGGAAGAACAGTCCTCAAGAGTCATGATGTCTCTAGAACATTTGGAACTTAATGAGATTTCAACTGCCTTGCCATATTTAGAATCTTTGAGTTGAGAGGTTGATCAAATGTATTTGAAATTCTTTGAAAACCAGTCACTGGAATCTCATTTTTACCCTGTCTGCATGATATCAAACCCCCATTTTTTCAGGCAGATGGCTTCATTTATGTCAACAGATTCGAACATTTGTCCTGTCTGTGGAATGTCAAAGTGACTTTTTCACATAGTTTTTTCCTGTTTTCCTTTCAATCCTGTTTTATAACAGCTAATAATTCATTGTAATCAGTCATGTCTCAGGAATCCATTGCTTTTGTAATGTTAAATAGTCATTAGGTAGTAGCTGATTGATGGTATCATTAGCAATGATATAAAGAAAAAAGAAAACTAAATAGCCACTTAACTGATTACAAAAGTCTTATGATATATATATATACACCTATACCTCAAAAATATACCTCTTCAACATGGTTCTCATGGAACGGAAAAATTTACAGTATAGTTATCATTGAATCTAATGCCACAATCATGAAAGACATTAGAAGGAGACCGTTGACAATGCCGCTCATATTTCACGTCATATGCTGGAGAGATTGTCACAGTGTTTAGGGTATAGACTTTTCCCTGGGTCCTGTGCCAGGTATGTCATGTGAAGTGCTCTCTGAGACACCACTGTGTGCCTCTGAGCACAACGAAGAGAGAGAGAGAGAGAGAGAGAGAAGAGAGAGAGAGAGAGAGAGAGAGAGAGAGAGAGAATTACATAACTGTGCTTGGCCCAGGGTCTCTCAGCCAACCAAAAAAAAAGTAAACTTTCAAACTCATTTCAAAGCCTTCCACAAGAAAAAAGAAATACTACTCACAAAGTTTCATTAAACCAATGACTGTTTAAAAAGATAGTTGTTGCACAGAACATTTGTTAAGTGATAGTGTAGTCGGAAAAGAAGTTCTACATCCCAGGTGTGCTCCCCGAAGAGGTGACTTAGTTTGCGGGACTTGTAGCCTACTTTGTGTGAGATGCTTGGGAAAATTCCATGTGAAGGGATAAGGAGTCTGACCCCAGAAGAAAGGGCAGAATGTTGAAAAGGTGCAGTTTAAGCTTTAGTAAGCAAAGGATGGATTATCGGGTATCCCAACTTTAACCCTAAAAATCTTAACCTACATGATGGTGTTGTAGTTATATGAAAGCATGCATAGTTATGTAAAAGAACTAGTAAAAAAGTATTTTTAAGCACATTAAACACATTTTACTGCTTAATGGCTTCCTGCTGACAGATAAACTTACTAAAGGGCACAACAAAACTGTGATATCATCTTTGAAAAACTAAAGACATCTGTGGTAAAAACCTAGCCTAGTGTCATGACGATTTTACACATTATTTCCTGTAAAAAAAAGTTTCAGAAGAATTTCATGAAAGGTCATCCTTGGCATCGAAGGACATTATATTCCATTCCATTTCCTTCCTCATTTAAAAATAGGGCCAAGCCTCCCACCGAAGCGAGCATCAGGGTGTCCAACTGTCAGTCACATAGTTGTGTACTACAAATGTACTTATTTCTCCTCCACATCCTGTTTTTCTTCCTTTAACAATATTACGCTGCACATCTGTGTGTGTAGACCTACATGTACGTGCATGGGTGTTTTTGTGGTGTGGGGTGAATGAATGGGTGTATGTTGGGAAGGGGGGTGGGGGTGGGGGGGTGGTGGTGTTTGTGGGACATGGTCTCCTTCAGTCAGAGTCACAGTCTAACCACTGAAACCTAGTTTTAGACCAGACGGGGAGTAGGTGGAAGCATGGATGTCATACACACAAATAACCTCTCTCTCTCTGCCCTCACTGTTGCCACACGTTTACAGCCAAAACCAAATGAAAACAAGGCCTGAGCCAGGTCTATTTTAGAAACGTCCAAATTTACGGGTGAAGAAGGCAGCCCAACGGCAAGGGCACTGCTGTCAGAGGGCAATAACTGTTTTGGAAATAGCCCCTCAATCCAGAGGAGCCTCTGACTAATGCGAGAGTAGAGAGTTATGCTTGGCAAACAGCTGGAAAATAAAGTTATTCCTAAAATAAAGTTAAGTTACCAGTGGCATCTTCTTCACTTAGGAATGTTACTACGTTAAGTATGTCTGATATAACTGTAAAGGGGAAAAAATGTCCACATTCAGACATCTGAAACAAAGCAAAGTCTCTATACTGCATTTTAATCTGTCAAAGGACTTCTTGGATTATGTCCACTTTTAAACAAATGCTGGCAAAAAGATCCCAAAGCCCTCCACTCCACTCTGTGAGGGACTGCACATGGAGTGAGTCATTGGGTAAGCAACAGCCCTGTCATGCTCTGCCAGCCCTCTCCGTAATGTTTTCAAGATGCTGCTGCGTTGCGTTAAAGGATTTAACAATCTGTGGAGTGCGGCACGTCTTCAGTTGCGGACTGAAACCCCTCCGATTTCCTGGTGAGCCACCTTTTGAAGTCATCGAGTTTGTATATAGAATTAAAACCGACACAAGTATATGATAATCGCAGCTATAGGCAAAAAGTGGCAAAAGGTGTATTGTTTGTGTTATCATAGGGATTGGCTCAAAGCTCTCGCAATGGGGATGTGTTGCATTTGGCTTTTCAAGGTTGCTGGCCCTTGTGAAGCATTTCGGCACCCTACCAGTCTCTCCTACTGAGATTATGACCACTCACAAACTCGCTGTTTACACAAGTGTAGACTTGAAAGGAAAAGGGCTGATTGAGTTTGTCAGCCCCTCTGTACTGTCAAAATATCCATATCGGTTCACTTTATGACAACTTCACAGTTCAGATTCGAGTGGGCGTTGTAGTGTAGGCCTACTTCACCCAATGAAAATGTGTATCAGATAACTTTGTGACTTATTGCATGTTACAGAATTAAGAACAGCATCTGCATCTGCAAATGAATATGCATACTTTATGACAGTGAGAGTTCAGATGTCAAGGGTTTTTATGGGAGGACCACTCCCTTCATAATAGTTCTCCAGTGGAAAGTTTCACCTGCAAACAAAACTCTTAGGTATTTGTATGCTTAACAGAAAACGCTTATGTGCTTTATATTCTCATATACAGAAAACTGGAATGGTATAAAGGTTTATGATATAATTAAGAGCACCAACAGTTGGGAAACAATAATGGAAAAGTGCTATTTTAAAATGCAATAGAATGATATTGCCCAAATAGGCTATCATGGCATCACTGCCCATTACATTAGTTATATTAACAAAGTTTACCAAAGGGACATGGTAGTACACTCTTGCATATTTTTGGAATGGACTACTGTGGTCCACTTCAAAATCTGGGAAGTGAGATGATCAGAATAACTGCAGATCACATTACAGGAAGCATTGCCCTATATGTGTTCCTCAAATTCCATATAAAACGATGTCATCCAGAAATGATTGAGCACTTGTTTAAACTTACATATAAACATATGCCAAATATGAGATTATTATACAATTAAATTTAATTCCAGCAGAAGTTGACACTATTGGGACTTGTAGAGTAAACAACAAGTTGTTGGATTCTGCTGAAATTATTTCACCCTTTTGACCACTGTAATGCTTACATGTCTGTTGTCTATTTTATAAAAGACCATAATGTGCCTACACACTGGCCTACACCTCAGGGGCAGGTGTGCTTGGGTCATAAAGGGACAAAGGGGACTCTCTTAAGATCCTCGTGGTCTGGCTAGAATGATTTAGTGCTATATCAGCCTAGAAAAAGTCAATTTAAAGGCAGAATCACACAAAATCCTACACAAAAATAATGTGGTTCCATAGCATTATAGGCTATAACAGGCCTAACAATATAGACAGTACACATAATGTAGGTACTCTATTTTTTATTTATCTTTTTAATCGTGAAACCAAAACTTATTTGGTTAATAATCTCAAAATTAGCCCACATAATATAGCTTACTAACTGAACCTTTCATATCTCGAATATTCAAAACTGTAGTAGCTTGGTGGCGATCACGCTTGTGATGTGGGACGTCCCCCATGATGATGCTTTTGTTTCGTTGAACTGAACATGTGCGTGGCTCGTTTATTCAGCGCGAATTTGCCTTCAGAAACCAAAGACTTTCTCGCAGGTGGATGAACCCCCACATAGGTAAGACTACTTTGTCGTTTTATTACTAAATATTACTCTATATTTACTAAAATATATGTACTGCTAGTTTTAAATTCAGATGATTGCGATTAACGTAATCACACCCACTGTATTTATTCAACCCAGCGCATTCATCTTACCAACACAAACTGGGAACAAATAAGTATACTTGTACTAGGCTACGTTACTTTATCCTTATTAAAGTCAGTCTCGGACATATAGGTTTTGGGCAGGTTAGCTAGGCTCTGTTCTCCAAAAATAAATTTACCGCCTTTCCGCTAAAGGAAGTATTTACGCGCGAATGTATTTTTACACATACTTATCGTTAACACGTTGCTTCTATTTGGTATGTTGTGGTTGAAATCGATGGCAGTATATATATATATATATAATATATTGTTGTTGACACAAAGCCTCAAGTTTATGCTGTTGGAGTTGACCAACATGTTGGAGTAACGTTGAGGCATGGAGTAGAGGACGGGAGATTGATTGTTGGATATTTTAACTTCAGTGTAAAAAGCTGCTACTGCGTTACCCGTTAATTTTGGTGTACTTATCAGAGCGGTCGATAAGTTAAGTTGGCACCACACCGGAACAATATCTCTAAGCTGTCCCTCGGGTAGGCTAACGATAACTCACCTAGTTGTCAAAGTTTCTCTATTCAACGCGATTAAACCACCAGAACGTAAATATTGACTTGGTACCAGCTTAACGTTAAATGCCTTATGTGACGAAACGTTAAGGTGTAGCTTCACAGTAGTTATTCGTAGAATTCACAAAATCAGTTTGCGGTTAAGTAAACACGTGTGCCTGTATAGCTAACTCGGCTAATTGGGCGCACAATTCATTGTCGTGCTTGACGGACGCGAAACCGGCATGTGAGGTCAATTTGCGTGTACACTGTCTCCTTCTACCACTTCTTCCTCCTTTTTTTGGCGTTTGGGTGCATTACCTCGCCGTGTCATACCGCTGTCGTGGTTAATTTGTATCATAGGCCGAAACTTTAACGCAAGACACTGGACATGTTGCTTTGTCGAAATCCTAAAATGTAGCTTCACATGTTTTGCGATTGCCTTTTAACTGATAATGTAACTCTCACACGGATGCTCGTGCTTACTCACATGGGCTCTATTTATGTACTCGGTGACATTTGAGGGCACCAGAATGCCTTCTTTGTCCTGGTGAGAAATTCAGGAGAACAGCTGGGGTGATGTGCAGGCTGTTTGCCCTCACTGGATGCACTCCATTCACTTTTCAGACGCTTATCAGATGAACGTTTGTTAACTAGAAAATGCAATTCCAGGGAATTACCATTGCATGTAAATGCAAAAAAACTGCATTAAATTACTTACAGTATGATTATTCAGATTACATAGACGTGTCCAGTATTCTTGAAAACCACTTACTTGATTAGATGTTAGCTTAGAGTATATGACAGTCAGTAAAAATAAATTGTTAATTCAATATTGATCAACATTCTTTGTTTTAATACAGCAGAATGATACTCAGAATACACTAATGAACACTTAACAACCAATGTAAGCTTGAAGTAAAAAAAAAAAAAAAACACAGTTGTGTGTGTGTGTGTGTGTATGTATGTATGTATGTATGTATGTATATATATATATATATATATATATATATATATATACATACACATACATACACATATACACAGAACTTGATAATTCTTAAATGGCAGCAAGAGCTAGAGGTCTCAGTTAATTGTAATAAATAGGTCACTTTTGATGGTGATATAGACTGAAGAACAAGATTCAGCACTTCAGATGATCAGTTTTAGACAGAACTTAGGTTAGAATCTTAATTTTCACACAGCACAGCTCAGGTCTAAAAACAGGTCGAACCGCATAGCAGTTTCACAGATGTCACAGCACATGATTCAAATGTATGCATGCTTCATATAGTTGTCGGCATAGTCCTCCTGCAACAATATAATACTCAGAATGTCTCAGTGTAGATCTCAGATCTACGTCTATAGTTCAAAGGTATGTGCAGATATGTTGAGATATGGTCACATGTTTTTTAGGAATTAATGTTAGTGTTAATGTCAGCGATGTATGGTTGGCAGGATGTGCACACAGACAGGCACACACATAATGTAATACACGGTCATCACCACACTGGTCTGGTCTGGTCCCTAAAAGACAAAAGCAAACAACAGGGCTTAAAATTCATTTTTCAAAATGGGGGGGAATTCCCCCCTTAGGTTATTCATGTAGGGGGGATTTACACAATTTGGGGGGGGGGGTCGATTCTGATACCAAGTCAAGAATTGCGATTTCAATACTTGATACTTTTTTTTTTTAAAAAAGTGTTTGATTTTGGGGCCCCCACCACCCTGACGTCATCAGTAATATATACTGTAGTGGGATCATTCACAACAGTGGACATCCTAGATTCTGCTTGACTCTCTCCACACACACAAACACACACTGAAAATGATAGCTTATGTGATATGTTTCTATCATATATTTTTTAATTCATATAGAGTGTATTTATTTAATAATGCATTTTTTTAAAGTATAGCATTTTACTAGTAATTACTAGTAGCTAAACATATTTAGTAATTTGAATGCCTCATATTGACGTTTAACCTATAACACTTAGGCATATCTTTAATGTGGTGTGTAGGTCCAATTGAGTGCACATTGCTGATGAGTAGGTGTAATTGAGTGCCTGTCACTTTAAGAAAATACGTGAGAGTAATTCTATGGAGTAATTAGCCCCCCTTCAAACTGATGGTTTTAGGCTATAGTCGCTAGTGAATAAAAGTTGTGCATAGTGCGGTATGTGTATGCTAATCATTATGTTTTCTATGTCATTAGATACAATAAATGTTCAAAAAACTAACATGTCGAAGACAATCTTTCTGGGATCAAGTGTTGACGTGACCTGAGCTAGCAGGATAGTTACAAAGGGGCTCTTTCCAGATGTAAAAGTTTGCCATGGTAGCGTAGCCTATTTGCGTAAGCGCAAAGTGGTTCTCTCTCTCGCTCTCTCTCCGTGTGTGTGTGTGCGTCTGCATGAGGCTGCATGTTCAATTCAACTCGGTAGTTGATCAGTCCGGTCAATAGCACCGCATTCACGCCACTTAATGATTGGCTATATTAACGTCATCAGACAGGCTGTAAAAGTGTATGCGGGAATTTCTCGCATTATGATGGCTAGAGTTGCGGGACTTGAACAAATTATGCGCAATACCCGCAATCCCGCAGTGAAATTTAAGCCCTGAACAAATTAGAGTTATACCAAAAACATGGAATGTGTACAATTGTTCAATACAACTTAGATATTTAAGTGAGGTTGTTGCACCATAAATCTGTAATGGTAGTTAAATATACTAGCCTATAGTATTTCACTGCAAACAAAGCAACATTTTGTGTTTTATTAATTTCTGTTTAAGGATAGTTGACAGCCAAACCGTTTAAAGTAAACAGCTTAGAACACTTTGTAGGCAAAGGGTGTGTTGTTGCTGTTGATAATCATAAACTGAGTCTTAAAGGAACCGTATGTAAGAAATGTATTTCAATTAATCATAAAATGACCCTGATATGTCACTAGACATTAAGAAATCATGTTCATTTCAAATACTTATATCACTGACAACAGTAGTCTGGCCAGGTTATTGTCATTTAAAAAGTGAAGTTGCAGCCCTCAACTGATGTTGATGTTGTGTTTTGTCATGTCATGTTGTGTTTTGGCCTGATGCGCCACCCTCCACCTATCTACTAATCACAAAGTCAGTAGTGTTTCAGCATCTGGGTTGGCAACCTCAAGTCAGGGGAGAGGGGGAGGGGATACACCGCTCTACAGTAATTTGAAAGTGATTGCAGTACCAGTTTTGGCCACAATCTTACATATGGTTCCTTTAAGGGCCAATCTCAATTCTCTATTTTACCCCTTCCCCCTTCCCCTTAGTTTTGCGTGTGCACGTGAGACGAAGGGCTATCTCAATTCTCATTTCGATCGAGGAGTAGGGATAAGGGCAAGGGGTATATACCCCTTAAAACCAAGCAAGATCGGGAGCTTACTTGAAACCGAGGGGTAAGAGAAATACCCAACATAGACCGCTCAGACCGGAAAAACAAGTACACCGAGAGATTCATTGACATGAAATGTTGGCATTAATAAGGATTATAAAATTAAAATGGTAATTGTTTTATGTTGCTTTCAATCTTGTGACCATATATTAAAGGTCCTGTTCTTCATGAGGAAGTTTTCAAAAATCGCTGTTTTGTGAATTTTAACAGCACATCATTATTTGTGCGAATGTCTTGCATTTTACATATTTCCATGTCTGATACATTGATCACATTTAAACATTATACTTTTTGTGAATGTTGTTTTGACCCTAATTTATTTTCACATAACACATAATTTTACTTGTCTTAATTCTAACCCTCCTTAGGAAAAGGATGTAGATTAGAAGTATTAGTTTGGCGCTGCCAATGCTATATTTTCAATGAAACTATGTAGAAATTGGATTGTGTTCCTCTGTGCTTAACCATTTGTCTTGTTTTGAAAGTTTTGTTGTCATTTCAAAATTGTTTGTGACTTTTTGAAAAGAGGTGGCTAATTTTTGGTCACAAGGAAGTCATGTGAACAGGGAGGCCAGTTTAGGCCAGGATGCCTGGGCACTGTCCATCAATCATCTCCACAGGTGGTGGAGGAGAGGCTAGTGGGGTGTATTACGAACCAAGGTTACTGGCTTGCCTAGGTCGCTTCAAGAGTAACCTCTGATCTCAAAACAATGTCGCTTAAAGCGATGGTTCGGGGTAATTTCACTCTAGGGTCCTTTGCACCATGACCCTGAGCCAAACACCTTCCCAGAACCTGTTTTCCCTTGGTCGATCCCTGGTCGATTAGCGCTGTCAGAAAATAATGACTTTCTGCAGGCATAATAGAACCAACTTAGTATCTCGTAAATTACCCCGCTAATAACCCTGAATGGTACGAAACTTCTACGGTAGTACAACTATGTTCTTTACTCATAAAACGAGGTACCAGTTTGCAACAATAAGAAGCAATACAGGCAGGAAAGCATTATTTTGGAGATCAGTAGTTACTCCCAAAGTTACAGGGGTAAGCCAGCTTCGTTGTGTACCCCTTCGGTAACTTAAGGAGTAACTGCTAATCTCAAAACGACACATCACTGTGGAAACGATAGATGCTTGGTACAGTGTTCTTTTACCACTTCCACTTCAGTGCTAACTTTCTAAGTCACCTGGGTTACCAGCAACCTCACTTTGTAGTATAGGCCTCTGGTGAAGCTGCTAAACTAACTGCTTTCGCTGGCATGATGGGTTGGTTACTGCTCCGATTTCATGGGTTGCCGTGTTTGCCCATGCTGTAGCCACCGATCCCCAGCTAACTATTCTCTGCATTGTTTTTAAACTGTGATCCCAGTCTAAGGAGTCTAAGGAAGTGGTGGTAGAAACCTTCTTTGTCGCTCAGGGGAATCTCTATCACCTCCAATGCAGGACATCCAGCTATACCACACTACTGATTGAGCTAGTGGCCTGTTTTTTAACTATCAAAGATATGTTTTAACAGTTGTAAAAAAGTAGAGTAAGAGAGATGACCATGAAGTCTGTGACTGGTTTCAGAAGCTCTTCAATTAGTACTTCCAAATTAGAAACAATGAAGTATAACAGGGAGAATGTAATACTCTCAGGGGGCAAGGCCAACCTTTTTGATGTTGGACTCTGTGGCCTCTATAGGGAAAGGATTAGCCTACTGTCTGGGAATGTGCCAGTGCTTAATCACTACGTTCATTTGGCTTTGGAACTGCTAAGATCAGATATACTTTCCTAGAAATAAACAAAAATCCCAGGCAGTAACTGGTAACACCCTGGACAAAAAACAAAGGGACTCCATCTTTAGGTAAATATGCTCTCAATATATTAACACATATTTACCTAAAGACGGAGTGCCTTAGTTTTTTGTCCTGGGTGTGACGAGCTACTGCCGGGATTTCTTTGTATTTGTATTTTGTACCCGCCTTATTAAAGAGCACCTGTTGTTGGATGAACCATTGGAGCCCAGTGGCGCTTCTTTCTAACCTGACAATAGCCAGATGAATTTCGCTCCGCCTAGCTCCACTCATCCATCTGGAACCGATCCATTGAAGTGTTGCTTCAGAAGGCTGGGCCTAATCAAACAATGCTTGCATATGATTGAATAAGCCACTTGTCCGTCATCTATTGACGTGCTACTTCAACCACTCACATCGAAGCCAACCCGTGACGCTGATAACAGTCTCACAGTCGCTTCTACACTATGTCACATCTATGAAACTCCGCCCTCGCCCTGATTGGCTGAACCATAAAGTCGGTTGCAGAAATCACTCTCAATGGAAGAGGTCCCAGATGGATGTGAGTGAAGCTAGGCGGAGCTAAGCAGAACGACATTCATCTGGCTATTGTCAGGTTAGCTTCTTTCCCCCATTGCATACTTTTCTACTAGTTAATGTATGGTCTACATTTTTGTGTTTATGGTTACTTATCAGAAGCATCAGGGGCCTGTGCTACGAAGGGAGCTTAACCTACCCAGATGTAACCTAGGGTTACTTTGTTAAACCGGGGTTGACAAAACCTGGTTATCTTAAGTGGTGTTTAATCGGTACTACGACGCTGATTATGAAGTTGATTTGTTGAGCCGGGGTTAATATAATTGGAGTTTGTGCGCGTTCACATAAAAGGGGCGTGTTGCAGCGCAAGTCACCACTTTCAGTGATGACGCGATCACCTTATTTTACGGATGAGGAATGCACAATTATTATGACAAGTTACGAGGAATTAAAACCCACTCTACGACAAAAATCAAATACGTCGGCAGTGAACAAAGCAAGGCAAGGCTGTTGGCAACGTATTGCAGATCGGGTAGCCTAAATGCCTAAAAGTAAAGTTTTATTTCCACATGTTCTTCAAATATGTGTTACAGAGGATTAATAGCTTGCGGAATGTATGATATGAGTTGAAATAATTAAATTGCCTCTTTTGAGTTCATAGAAATGCCTACAGATGTAACACAATTTAGAAGTGGGCATATAGATCACAGTAATAGGATAATTGAATGTTTAAGTAGCCCCCATTGACTGATCTAGTGTATGCCTAATCCTGTGAACATTTCGGATGAACAAGTGGTACTATTTGCAAGGCCTGAACAGAGAATCCCACAGTATGGAATTGATTTTAGGACATGTTTAGAATGGTTGGTTTCTGTTTTTGTGACCTTTTGACTGAAGATTACTAGAAAAGAGAGACTGAGAGACTCGGGAGAAGTTTTTATCCCCAGGCCATCCGAACTCTGAACTCACACTATACAGACTTTGCACACATTCACTCCTCAGCACTCTCAAACATTTCCCAACTCTGAACTCGCACTATACTGACTTTGCACTCATTCACTCCTCAGCACTCATGACCCCCACACACACACACACACACCTACATGACATTTTAGCACTTTTACATCCCTCTCCCTATGCTACAGACCTTTTTATTTATTTTCTTATTTCATCACACGTGAAAACACACACACACATATCACATATCTTTCTCCAACTTTTGCACATCTCCATAGAACTTTTTATTTATTATTTTTGATTTCTCCTCCATCTATCTACACATGTCCTTGATTGCCTAGCCTTACTGCCCCCACCCTATCCCCAAGGTTTCTTCCTTGGTAAGGGAGTTTTTCCTTGCCCCTGTTGCTCTTGGGTGCTCCTTGTTGGTGCCCCCGCCCAATCCCAATCCTCCCCCACCTTTCTTATGCAGCCCTTGCCACTTAATCTACTAAACCCCTTCTACTGCACTTTTACCCCATGACATGAGGGGTAAGGTGAATGACACCATGTTTGGACCATGTCAATAGTTTCTCTAGAATGGGACAGGATCTGTTTCATTATGAGCATTAAAAAATCATTCAATTTGTGGTTTAGTTCTCAGCAGTCTGTGAATGTGCCTCGGTTCCGTGTGTGTTTGTGTATCTAACTATATGACATTTGTGCATTTCTTACTTCCAGTAACTATATGCATGTGACGATAAACTTCCTTGTATCCTTGTAAAATGTTGGCCTGTTTATTCAAATCTGAGCCGTGGAAGTTTAGATGTTTCAGATATCTCAAGTCTCTACTATTCAAGGACCCGCTGAACCATAGTATGTTGAACCTCTGGAGAATTTACATTAACCCCTAATCTCATAATGGAAATCTAATCAAAGACTGTTAAGTCATTTATCTGTCTACCACAGAGATGTCACTGTATGTCTGCATGAGGGGCATGAGGGGTAAGGTGAATGATCTACCATGTTTGGACCATGTCAATAGTTTCTCTAGAATGGGACAGGATCTGTTTCATTATGAGAACATTAAAAATCATTCAATTTGTGGTTTAGTTCTCAGCAGTCTGTGAATGTGCCTCGGTTGGCACGCGTGTGTGTTTGTGTATCTGAAGCTCATTTCCAACGATCCAAATCGCCTGTGGTGGAAAAGAGTCTAATGGAGCTCCTGGGCAGCTGGGCATTTCCATAGTGAATAAAAGGCCCAGAATAGAGATGATGTCTGGGACTGGGGGCCTGTCAAGATGGCTATTGTTTGCATGCCTGGGGCTCAGCCTGGTCCTTCACTGTATACAGCGTGGCTGAGTTATTTGTCTTTATAGGGTTGTAGAGGATGCTTTGTTTGATGCAGGCTGGAGCTGTTTGTTTTGTTGGTTTGTCTTGCTTGACAGGCTCTCTCTCTCTCTCTCTCTCTCTCTTTTGTTTTCTTTCTTTCTTTCTGTTCTCGCTGTTTTTTTTTTTCTTGCTTGGCGGGCTTTTTTTTCTCTCTCTCTCTCTCTCTCTCTCTCTCTCTCTCTCTCTTCTCTCTCTCTCTCTCTCTCTCTCTCTCTCTCTCTCTGTCACTTCCAAAAACATCTCCAGAGCATCCATTTCCTGGGGATCACCGTGAGTTCAGTGCACAAATGTGAGGGAGAAACTGAACGTTTATGTTTTTTTGTAAGAGTGTGTGTGTACACGCTTATGTTTTGTGCGCTGGCACCGAAGAAGAGTTTTGACAGCACACAAGTGGCCAGTCATCTATCTGACTGGACTTTAGCCAAGGGAAGACGGGAGAGGGAGACTCAGGCCCGCTGCATCATCTGTTATCGCTCTCAGGATGCCTCCAGGAGGGGCGTTCCTTCAGTGGATGTACTGGAACAGCTAGAGGTGGGAGGTGGGACCACTCTGAGAGTCGCGCAGGCTACTAGACCACCTCGTAACTATAAAATTGACTTGGCTAAGCCCCTATGCTTTAGTAGTCTCCTCTGACTGGAGAGGCTGCCCAGGGATATCTGGAGTCAGTGCACGCAAGGGAGTTTCCATCTCTCTCTCTCTCTCTCTCTCTCTCTCTCTCTCTCCCTCTCTCTCCATAGCCTTTGGAACATCAATCACAGGAGTAAGTTCCAGATATCTGTAGTCTTGAGGAGTGTTTTTTATTTTATTTTTTTTATTTGAAAAGTCACCTTGGGTTATGTGGTTCTCCGGCTGTGGGATTGAGATGGTAGTGCACGCTATCTATCTGGGGTGCGTAAGTACAGAGCTTTGACGCAGCTGCAGCTTAAACCCTGTTCCTCAGTCTGGAGGATTTTGAATAAATGTGATACATCTGGCAGGCAGAGCTTAGTTTGGAGCCTGCAGCCTGCATCCTATAGAAGCCTGAATCTTCTAGAAGCCTCTGCAGTGAGTACACTCACAGTGAGAAGCCTGTGGAGTGCTTCAATTAATTTCTGCCTCGGCGTGTTTGTATTGTTTAGCACAAGTAGTTCCTGCCCGAATCAATAACCCAAGACGATGTGTATTTGTTTGTTTTGTTGTTGTTTGTATGTGGGTTTGGCAGCGAGGGAGGGAATTTAGACATAAATTAAAATGTTATTAGTTAGCGGGTGTGTATGGGGGATGGAGTGCTCTCAGGATGCCTGAGTCCGGAGTCCAGAGCAACTGACCCAACAGTGCACGAGCAAGAGCGGGAACTGAGGTGGAGTTGTGTGGAATACTATTACTATTACTATACTATAACACTTGGAATACTATTACTCACAGTTCTATGAGGACGACAACTGGGAATCGACACTGGGATGTCTCATCTTGTAAAGCTGAAGTTGTCATTTTTATATTCATTTTTACTAACCCAAATTGGTTTCTTGCATCATGTGGACTTCTGTGAAAGAGGATATAAATGAAACAGTGAAGGTGAGGAAACGGTGAAAGCGTGTGTGTGTTTGGTCAGAAAGTGCATGTGACTTATTTATGTGTCTTTGTTTCAGATTTGATTCCAATCAGTGAATAGCCCAAGGATCAACCACAACCAGAAAAAACGAAAATGACTGCCTTCACCACTCCAAGAGACAAGTAAGTATATCACATCACTACAAATATTCACGCAAGTGGGTATTGTCTGCATAAACTGTGAGTGTGTGATTGATTGTATTGTGTGTAATTTGCGGTCATAACTCTTACCAGGTATCATGCTGTCTGGATCATCTTTTTCATCCTGGGACTTGGAACTCTATTGCCATGGAACTTCTTTATGACTGCAACCATGGTATTGTTAACAGATATTCCCCTTACCTGTACAGATGTCAACCTTGAAATAAGTAGCAGCTGCTAGGGCGATGGTACGCAGGGTGTTCTTTTTCCGCAATGTGACAGAAATATTGGGCAGCTTTTGTTTTATCTGGGTATCTTAAATTGTCAGTGGGTAGTTTCCCGCACGTATCTAGTCAGAACACTAGAAAAAGAGTCATATGGTTGCCCGGAAACATTGCTCAAAAAGTTGTCTCGTATCATCATCCTTGGGTACCTGAGGCACAACACGCCATGATGGGTTTTGTCTCTTCCTCTTGCTGTACAGATGTGCACTGATCAGTCTTTGCGTTTGTTATGTTATTTTTACAACCGATCGATCTTTGCAGTATTTTTACAACTGAACAATCTTTGTGTTATTTTTAGAACTGATGATTAATCTCTGTGTCATTTTTATAACTGATCAATCTTTGCTCTTCTCTGAAGTATTTTGTGGAGCGGCTGAAGGATTCACCAGTTGCGGTCGGTAATGGTACGCTGAATGTCACTGTGGCAGGAGACGGCCGCAATGTCTTACAAGCGAAGTTCAGCAATGTGATGACGCTCTGTGCCATGGTGCCTCTTCTCATCTTCACCTGCCTCAACTCCTTTATCCACCAGAGGTACGCAAGAGCTCACCTGTTCTCCGACTTGCTCATTCACATTAACATCAGTATTAATTAAAAGAATTTCTGTTTAATGCTTCAAAAAAGGAATTTGAATTTGGCCATAATTTGCATTTTACATTCACCATTGCTTCATCACTTTGATTGTATTCTGCATTAACACCAAAAATCCACTGTCAGTAGTCTTATCTGACTTTTTTTTTAAGTGCCCATCTACTTTTCTGCCTATCTCAACTTTGTCCCACTTCCAACTCTCACCCAACTGACTCCTGCACCTCATGCCTGCTTTGGTCTCGCCTCACTATGACTCCCTCTGTTCTCCTCCTCCTGCTGCTGCTGCCCTGAATGCGTGCCTGACCCTAAGCGTACTCCTCTACACCTTGCACACCCATCTGCACCTCCTCCTTAGCTCCACAGGGGTCTGTCGTGTCCCTGGGGTGAGGGCTCTGTGAGTCCAGGTGGGTTTGCGTGAGACTGGAGTCCACATATGGAGCCATATGATCCCACCCCCACCCCACCCCGTTTGAGGCTTGCGTTTCTTGGGGCCATGTTTGTTTTAATTATGTGTGGGTACGGGGAAGGATTGCCAGGGATCTCTGATCGCTCCACTCCCCTGTGTAAACAGTTCCCCAG
This sequence comes from Alosa alosa, assembly GCF_017589495.1. Lineage (NCBI taxonomy): Eukaryota > Metazoa > Chordata > Actinopteri > Clupeiformes > Clupeidae > Alosa > Alosa alosa. Next base: position 24,901,460 of record NC_063206.1, on the reverse strand, counting down.
GAATGTTCTACTCACAACTCTCTCCCTTCGTCCTCCTCCTCCTTGTCCTCCTTTTTGGTCAGGATCCCTCAGAAGCTGCGTATCTCCGGCTGCCTCTCGGTCATCCTGGTGGTGTTCCTGATGACCGCCATCCTGGTCAAAGTGGACGTGACCCCGGTGCCGTTCTTCACGCTCACCATGATCAAGATCGTCTGTATAAACTGTGAGTGTCTGTCCGGAGGCATGCTGTAGCCTTACTGTGCTGTATCCCTGCCATATGCCCTGTATGCTGGCCAGATGGCTCAGACAGGCCCTAGCACTAGCCCAAGTCCCTCAGTTTTAATCAGGCCAGGCCAGTGTCATTGCAGGCCAGGGGACCTCCTGTGGTTCTGCCATGCTCCAGTGTTCAGGCTGGCCTGGTTGTTACACACACACACACACAAACACAAACACAGCCTGCAGTCCCTGGTAGTGGTTATGTTCAGCTCAGTGATGGGTTGTGGTCAAGTACCGAAATTAGCTCCAGCCAAATGCTGGTAAAATGTTACATTTGCTGGTCACAAAATAATCATTTACTATTGAGTGGCTGGTGAATTTGACCATTTGTCTGTTCGTGACTAGTAGATACTCCCGTTTTGGAGAATTATTTTCCAACCCTGGTTGTAGTAGTGTTCAGATAAGTGCCTGTTGGTGGTTGTGCCTGGTTGTGCTCAGCTCTGAGAGGAAGAGAGGAGTCCTAGATAAGCTTGGTGGTTGATGTTCAGATTCCCTGGGCAGGGGCTCAAACTAAGGAGCAAAGCCTTGAAAGGGAGGGAGATGAAAAACTGGGAAATGAACTTTCACCTTCCTTTGCTCACGCTATGCTATTCCATGCTGCGTTCTCACACTTCACATCTTAAGTCCCTTGTGCGGTCATGTTCTCAGTCTTGTGTCCATGCACTCCCTTCCATAGCCTTTGGCGCCGTTCTGCAGGGCAGTCTCTTCGGCCTGGCGGGAATGCTTCCTGCCTCGTACACCACACCCATCATGAGTGGCCAAGGCCTTGCTGGGACCTTCGCCGCGTTCTCCATGATCTGTGCCCTGGCCTGTAAGTGCCTCCCATTACACGTAATAAGACACCACATTAGTACACAAAGGTTGTTATTAAACCACAAAGTAATTCATTAATTCGTTCATTCAACCTTTATTTCTTCTCTAAAGTTCATTGAGGGTAGTCCTCATTTTAAGGGATGCTGAAGCCTAATTAGCCATGTGTGTATACCTTGTCCTAACAACCTGTTTTTTTTTTTTTTTTTAGCTTTTTACTGTATTTGTCAATTAATTGACTCTTTTTACCAACACTACCATAGTACTGCATCCTTACATGGTAGTTCAATTACTACACAAAGCCAGACAAACAGGAAACACTTTTCATCAGAGTTGGATAAAAATCCCCTCTGTTTCCAGCTGGGTCTGCCCTCAACGACAGTTCCTTTGGATATTTCATCACCGCCTGCGTTGTCATCCTGTTGGCAATCTTCTCCTACCTCGCCCTGCCCAAAATGGTATGAAATGTTCTGTTTCTGAGTCATTTGACCAGCGCTGGTTTAGACTGTAATGCAGGATGAGGACGACGAGTCAGAAATTCACAAAGAGGGATCTAGGATGTCGAGGGGGTTTATTTGTCCTGAAGGAATATTATCCTCTGCATTTAACTCATCTGGGGTCTGTGTACACACATACTTAAGCAATGTTTAACTAAACAATGGAGAGTCATACTTTTCATTCCGTTTCATATTTCATTTTATATGTGCCATCATTGGCTGCATGCCAGTACTGTGTGGTTATGTATGGGGTATTAACTTGAAAGATGTTGACTTATTAAAAAGAATTTTCCTGGAACAAGTCTTTCCTGTTGTGTCCACTGCAGGAGTTTTTCCAGTACTATGCCGAGAGCAGTGGGCCACGGCCTACTAGTGACGAAGAGAACAAGATGGATCTGCTGAAGAAAGGTATAAGTCGGCCATGAATTCTCTATAGATTCTTTCAGCACTAGTAAACATCTAAATAATTTCTTGTGTGGTTTATCCCATGAGCCAAAAAGAATGTCTTTAATTAAATAGCTTGGGGAACCAGCCCCCACACCCCCAACCACTGGGAAGTATGGCCTTCTCATTCCTCCACAAACTTACCCCTGCTCCCCACACCCAAACCAGGGTTAGCTGAGCTGTTTACAGTACAGTTCCTGCCTGCCTTGTGGTTTCTGAGTGGAGAGCCAGAGCCCATAGTCTAGACTGTAATGATGCTGCTTCTCCTCTACCACCAACAAGAACTCTCAGTGTTCCTCTCATCCAGACTGGGCGTCAGGGCCACCATGTTTAGGCTTGTGCTGCAGACGTTTATCTCCATGTTGAGTCTCGTTCGTCTCCCCCCTCCCCTCCCCAGACGGCCCTGCAGAGAAAAGGCCTGTGGTCAGTCTGACCGACGAAGAAAGCAAGCCAGCTGTGTCTGTGTTCGCCATCTTTAAGCAGGTACAATATTCACTATGGAAGACTTGTTTTTTTCTTCACCCATACACTAGGATGATTGTCTGTGAGAGCTAAAGCAGTGCATGCACACAGTGAATAGAGTGGTGTTCACCTTGAGGGCTAGAGTGCATTAAAGTGTATTAAGTCTGATCAAGTCGAGGCAGGTCATGACTTTCCTATTTGGGTCAAATACCAGGGATTCAGGAGTCAGCAAATATCAGCAGTAATATCAGCATCATGCCAGTTAACAGATAATATTCTGCCATTATATCATATGTTAAAGGCCTCTTTTAGATTAATGTCTATGTGTTTGTTGTCTCTAACCTGTAGATCTGGGTCATGGCTTTGTCTGTGTGCTGCATCTTTGCGGTCACCATCGGTACATTCCCTGCTGTAACTGTGGACGTGAAAACCACAGTAGCTGAGCCTGGTGCTTGGGGTAAGGAGCGTGTGTGTGTGTGTGTGTGTGTGTGTGTGTGTGTGTGTGTGTGCGTGTGTGTGAGTGTCTTGGTCTTTGTCTCAGAAGCACTTTCTCTTTGCTGATTGTCATCAATTCAGCCTCAGTTGTTCTAAGGTGATTGTTTGTTTTTCTTTCTTCGTCAGAAACTTATTTCATCCCCGTGTCCTGTTTCCTCCTCTTCAATGTGATGGACTGGGCCGGACGCAGCCTGACCGCTGTGTGTATGTGGGTGAGTAGTGTGTGTGTACATTTTTGAGAGGCACAAAGTAAAGGCTTCTTAGAAATCCCCCCAGAAAGCAAGAAGTTTGTTTTGTTTTGGTGTTCGTTTTTTTTTTTTTTTCGTGGTGGAATCCCACGTAACATCTGTTCTCTGAACCTCATTCCACAAGCTTGCTGGGTGGATTAAAAGACATTTCCTCTGCTCTGCCTTGGGGTCCATTGGTTCAGACAGAGTAATGACACCCAAGAGGAATTTTTTTCCATGCTCTCATCTCCTTCTAGAGCAGATCTTTTTATTAAAAGGAAAAAGAAAAGATTCTGGAACATTCAGTTGGTGGTATCTCGGCGTGTGGTTGTTTAAATTGACTTGATCCTGCTGATATGAACACAAGTATTTATCAGACGTTAACTTTACATTAGCTAAAACCTAATAGTTACACATTGTGCTTGATAAATGCGGCATATAAATAAACACTTACTGACTTACTAAATGTACCAGTTTATTCTCCATTAAATGCTCTCTACTCATGCAATGCCTTAAGCCCAATTCACACCAAAGATTCGCGACGAGATGAGCTGTAACATTCTATAAACCAGCAACTTGCTGCAACGTTCTAAAACCTAGCAACTGCGACTAGACATGGTGAATGCTTTTCGACGGCTTTCAACAGCTGGCAACGATGTGCAACATTTAATTCACACTGCTGCAACTCCTTTCTGCAACGGTTTCATCTCGTCGCGAATCTTTGGTGTGAATTTGTCTTAAGGCATTGCATAGAGAGCATGTTCTACATGTAGACAAAACTGGAGGAAATCTGAGGCAGAACTGTGGTTGGCCTCCTGCTGCTCGTCCTGTGACTGGGTCAGCACACAGTCCTTAGCCTCTGCCCCTGAAGGAGCTTAATGGCCACTCTCACAGACACATGTGCACGTAGCTCCACTGCACAGCTGAATTCTGCCGCTTAATTGGCCCAAACATAGTTTTATCCATTTACACTCACCCCGAGTGCACCTCTCAAGGCTGCCTTTTTGCTGAATTAATTACTGACCATGAATATATTTTGGTTTTCAATCTACAGTTATTTTGTGTTCATTCTGATGTTGATTAAATCATATTGGGAGGGGACAAAAAAAAGAAAAAGAGAACTTGGAGTCAAATGAGTGCACACAAGGCGTTCCAGGAATGAGTTTCTACGAGAACTCACTTCCCCTCTTGTAACCTCTGCACTGCTCTGCTACCAGCTGAGTGAAGATCATGTGTTTTACAATGAAGAGCTTGTTTCTCCTGCCCCTCTCCAAACATGGTTGTATCTGTCTCATGGATGACCCACCCCAACCCCCTGCACTTTGAGTGGAATCTAATTAGAAGAATTGGTTTAGGGGCCTTGAGGTGGGGTCTGCTCTGAATGTTGCAATAGATGCCAAAGAATGTGGAGTTCTTGGGAGTCTTGGACTGGGAGCTGTATAGTTTGATTGTGATATCTGTTGAAAGGCCGAGCTAATTGCATTTGGCAGAGTTGAGTAGGTCAGACGGGTTTTATTCCCAAAACCTCAATGATGAGAAAGTCATCGGAAAAAGTCCACAATTCTTTCCCTTCGTAGTCCAATTGTTCCAGAGACATTTTAGCTGAATGGTGCCACAAGCAAGTGTCCTTTACTGTTGAGGAACATTCTCAAGTCCATCAGTAACACAGACACAATTCAGTTGTTGTCAAGGTCAGACATGCTTGCGTTAAGCATGATTGTAGAAGATGGTAAATTATAAACAATTGTGTCCTTCTGTTGTCTTCTCTTGCCCTTCTAGCCTGGGAAAGACAGCATTCTGTTGCCCATTCTGGTGTGTGCACGCGTCATCTTCGTGCCACTCTTCATCCTGTGTAACGTGCAGCCCAGACACTACCTGCCTGTGGTGTTCAGTAACGACGCCTGGTACATCATCTTCATGATCATCTTCGCCTTCAGTAATGGCTACCTGGCCAGTCTCTGCATGTGCTTCGGTCCAAAGTGAGTACAAATACATGCAGGGTGCGATTTGTAGGGGGGGATGGTGAGGATTTCCCCCCCTCTGGTTTTCCTATCCCTACTTCTGCTAAATTATTTTTATCCCCGGTGGGGACAATATTTATCCCCCTCTGCCCCTCATATTGATTAATGCTACTTCATATAAGTAAAGCGCTGCAACGTGAGAACAGTCTAGTAGGCTAGCCTACATAATAATCTGACATCAGAAACGCACCGTCACCGTCAGCACTCATGCTGCTGACACAGTGGCTGCGTGATAACTTAATTTGGCCTTGATCGTGCAGGACATTTCAGAATGTTGAGTGTGTAATCCATCATAAATGGCTAGTTTCTGTGGAAAAGTTAGCTGGACAAATGAAAGAAAACGAGAAGGATTCAGTGAAGCATAATAATATTTTAGAACCTTCAAAATTAGAAAACTGATGCAACTGAGATGGAGGACAACTGCACGTAGAGTAAAACGTAGGCCTATTGTCCGAAGGAACTTACATTAAATGAGGAGATATTTGCTGAATGTCATAAAAAGTGTTACAGAAATTGCTTGGCATCGCTTATTCAATGGCTCTCACCAAAACACCTGTAGTTTATGGAGGGACTAACGAGAAAGCACTCGCTTGATAAATCAGCCAGTTGGCTAGGCCTAGTAGACAAATAACTTTTAGAAATAATCTGTACTGCAAAAATGAATGTTGGAGGGTATTTAAACTATCTAGCGGGTGTTTTAACAGCTGCAAGAAATAGAAGCTTCATGGTCTTTATGTTCTGGTTAAGTGAATTATTTTCATAAAACTTCAAGTTGCCCTATAACTTTACTCTCCAAACTCTTCACTGCACTGTAGGCAATTAACTGACAGTATGATAGGCTATTTATTTTCTGTAGGCTACAATAGACACATTTATTTTTTCAACTTTTGCAATATTACGCACTTGGCTACTGAACGCCAAATCAGCAGGAGAGAGAATGCACGAGCCTACGAGCGTAGCGCAATGTGTAGGCTATTTGGTTACCAACTAACACTGTTAGCCAATTCACTTACTTTAAGACTTCAGTGCCATCATATACAACGTTTTTTTACACAACAAATACAGAAAGGATGGAGGCAGCAAAAGTAGAGGAGTCATTTCAGATGGGGCAAGAACAAGGTGAATTTGTATGCTTGTCAAAACGTAGTCCTACCCTGCATTAGAGGAGCTGATCATCATACCAAGCACACTCGCTATTTAAAGTCATACACCACGGTAAACTAAAATGTTACAAAGGTGGCAAAAATAATATAGGGTATTATTAGCCATGACATTACTAGGCTATGAATCGTTCGTTCATTTTTTTTTGGGTGGGGGGGGGGTTTACAAACTTATTCAAAATCATCCCCCCCCTCTGGTTTTTACACAAATCGCACCCTGCATACATGCATGCATGGTGTTTGGGTATCAGAAGTTAATGCAGGTTTTAGGTGCTAATGCGGCCACACCGCAAAGCATTAAACTGCCCCTACTGACCTTTTGAAATTTTATGTAATGCCACACTTTAACACTTGTATCAGTCCAAAATATATTTAACATTTTAATTGGACGCAAGACAGATGTCGGTTTATTTATTTTCCCAAAATGGCTTGTAGCTGCCTCATGATTGTTTCCATTCCGTCAGATGTCCTTGCGTTTGCGTAGCGGCAGTCTCATGCCTTATTTTGTCTCCCTTCTCAGGAAAGTGGCTCAGCATGAGGCCGAGACAGCTGGGGCCATCATGGCCTTCTTCCTCTCCTTGGGCCTGGCGCTGGGAGCCGCACTGTCCTTCGGCTTCCGGGCGATGATCTGAGAGACTGACGACTCAGCGGGGCACCTGTTCTCTTGAGCCTCTCCCCCTGCTGAGGACTCGGACTTTGAGTTGTGAGGGGTCAGGGTGGGGGGGCTTATATTTTCATTTTTTTTTGACCAGCCTGTCTCGCATCACTCAGAGCCAGAAGTGCGTGCGTCTGGTTGAGGTCACAGAGCCCAGGAGAACGCCACCTGCGCTACTTCCTTCCCTTCCTGTATTAATACCGCTTCTCTGTCCTGTTAGGAGGGACTGCTACATTAACTGTGCCAGCAGCGGTCAGTCAAGTCTGTGTTGCTGCCGCTCCTTTGCAAACCTGGTCCTACGGAAAACTGGAGAAAAAAAAAACAAACCATGTGTGTCAAATGTGAAGAACAATGAACCCCTTTTTATTACAGTTTAGGTGCCTAATTATGAAGTGTAGACTAGTCCTGTAAGTGATGTAGAATTAGTTTATAAAATGTTGAAGAAGATAGTTTCAGGTTGTTTAAAAATACAGTGAACAGTTTCAGGTTGTTAAAAATACAGTGAATAAGGCTCTGTAGCATGAACTGTTAGATCAGCTTGTAAATGCATTGCACTGACGCTTGTGCCAATTGTCATTTGACTCAGTGCAACAAAAATGATGCAGCTATTAGTATCTTAAGTACTCACATTTGAAATGTCTTTAAAAGACATGTCTGCCTGACTTTATCAAGCCAATTAAGTTACTTAGGTCAACTTTGTTTTACAAAGGCTTCAGGTTTATAATTCAGCATTGCATGTATATGTACTGTATGAAATGCCTGTTCCTTCAAACATTTTTAAAAACTTAAGATGAAGGAAAATCTATTTTTAGCCTTACTAGATGTTTAGATTTTTGTTTTAAATGGACCTTGTGGTAATAGAAGTTTTGGTTGACCAGTGTTTCAACGCTTCCTTTTTTAAAAACGATCTTTTGTATTCTGTATATAATGAGCCTGTGTTGTATTTATCATCTGTGTGCATTCTAACGGCTCTCAATTTTTTAAAAAGCACAATGTGCAGTCAGGTTTGGTGTCTTGTCTGTTCAGAGTGACGACTCTGGTAAAATGAGGTAATGGGGAGTCTCTGCTCTGTCGCCGTTGTATGTAAACTGTTGTCAACTGCCAAATTGTAATTTGTGATGGGGAAAAAAAAATACAATATGTTTATATAAAATGCGTACATATTTTCTTCTGTGGTATAATCAGATTTGACAGATGAAGCAATTCTGTTTTCTATGTTTTGCCAATTCTGTGTTTACTTATACTTAAACTTTACTGTCAGCTGTCAACCTAAGAGCTCAAAGACCAAATACAAGCCTGTAAGTTTAAACATTACTCTGTTAAATTACACATGCACACATTAGCACAGGGTGTGTTAGCCCCCAACTTGATGCAATGAACATGAGACATGACCAGTAGTAGTCACACCAGCCTAGAAAACAAGGCTTGCCTCTTATGCAATAAAACCCTTGTGCAGGAGATTTTACACACTGGTTACATTTTGACTGTGGTATGATATTGTGTGTGTGGTTTAACAATAATGAAGTCTATTCAATAAAAGGCCTTTCAGAGACCTACAGTGAGTATTTAACCCCCTTAAAAGTTGAAATATTCTCACAAAAATATTCATCCATTCAGTTTTATTTAGTATATAATTTATATTGCAGAATATATGTACCAATAGTCTTGATATTTTATATTCAGAAATAGTACAGAGGTGCCATTTATTTTACCATAATTGATCATTATTAGGTAATGCCTGTAGCCTGGCGAGCCAGACCCACATTAAAATGTAGGGTCTGGGCACTCACCGTTCGCAGTGCTCAGTCCGAGGGGCGGGATAATCAGTTGTCTTTCAAATTCCCTCTGCACGCAATAGGATATTTGTTTTCAAGTAGCAGGGAATTCAAGCCAAACCGTTGCAACTCTGCCATCAATCATTATGTTAAGCCCACCAAACGTCTCTATACACGATTTCAATGTCCTGATTAAGTTTCGATTTCTGGAGCTCACAAGCCAACGGAGAGTTGCTAGACTAGCCCTGGCAGCAAATGTAATTAGTAATTAGTTACACTAGTAATTGTAGGGGCGCGTCTAGATTTCTAGGCTATAATGCCTGTGAATAATTAAAGAAAAAAAATCGCTCTGTCTAAGGGTCATTCCCCTACAGAGCCCCTAAGGGGACATGAGCAAAATAAAATCTAAAGTTTAGTTTCATGTGCTCACCTGAAACTTTCATGTGCACACGCGAAAGTTTCGCGTGAGGACATGAAACTAAACTTTAGATTTTTTTTTGCTCATGTCCCCTTAGGGGCTCCATATTCCCCAGGTTGTAAAACAGAATTAATTAAGACTAAAGAGACATACTGATTCAAAATATTGTTGGTAAAATACCAGAATATTTCACTGAAAATACAGGAAGATATTTCAAGTGATTTTCTATGTCCAACTGAGCAGCACTGGACCTATACGAAGAAAGTGGAAGTTGACTTCACACCACTCGCTTCAAAGAAAAGGTTGACCCCTCCCCAAACCATGTGTCAAAGAAAGATATTTACTAGGAAGGGAGGCCACTACAGTTCAGCCATTTCTCCAAAAATCTGCAGTGCTCATTGGCTGGAACTGAGCAGCTGATGCAGGAGCCTGTAGTCAGAGGAGTTGTCTAAGAGGACTGGATTGGAGGGTGGCAAAACAAGCCATTGTTTTAAAAGATCCTATATGGCTGTTGCTGAAGACTTTTTTTTTTTTTTTTGGGGGGGGGGGGACTTTTATGGCCACATGACAGATTGAAATATGGCCAATCCTCAAAGCGCTGCCTATGACGTAAATATAACACTGCAAAAGAAATATCCCAATTGTGAAATAAGGCAGTGTTAACATCATTCTGTGGGGATTTTTCTCAAATGTGGTAAACTTTTTAGAAATGAATGGAAATGGATACATATCAAAAGAAAACCTCTTGTAGTTAGTTGCACGACTGACTTAAGAGTTGTAAGGCAGTTAAGCAGTGCACTGTAAATTTCCCTTGTGGGACAATAAGGTTTATCTTATCTTACTATACAAATTCTACATAGAGGAATTTGCGACTGTATACACTGTCCTCAGGCTGATTGGAAGCAGATTTGAGTTTAAATCAGATCAATTTCCTCAATGCCACTGAAAAACTTCACTAATTAGTAAATTTAATATGTGGGTACATATCACCAACATGGGTCACATGTTCACAAACAATGGCCAGTGTAGGCTACTTGCAGGCAGAGAATCAGTGTTTTTTCCCAGCATTTCAGGTTGTCACGCCAACATTAAGTTTGTGTGTAAGATTTAGGCCGATATTTGATCTTGTTTACTGTCTTCCACATTGTGGACGCCTCTTATATTATAAGGTTTTTAAAGCATGGTTTATCATTAAATCTGGGGGGTGCTGAACTTACACCTGTAGGCCTGTAGGCCATTGCCCAAAAGATTATCCTTGAGCAGGGACAAAATTATTGGATGGCACGAAAAATATGAACTAAACATTTACATAATAATGATCATTGGCATTAAGTAACATAAAACTGAAATCCACGATAGAAGTTTAACAAGCGATGGGATTTAACCATTGACTCTAGCCTATGATTTAACTTGGTGTTGCACGTTGAAGTTGTCTCCTCCACCCACTAGAGAGCGCTGCATCGATCTTGCTATGTGGTAAGTCAGGGACTCTTGTTAAACAACGTTGGTGGTTTCCCATGGTCACCAAAGAAGCGTCCTAACGTGACAAACTCCTAGTAAGCGGATCGAGGAATGGAAATGCGATAGAGTAGGCTAAACTAGTGTACACTAACCTCGAAAATCGTTCATTCTGACGAAAATAACTTTATCTCAGTCTGATCATGTTATACACAAGGAATTGTTTATAAATCAGCTGGTCTGAGTTAGTGTCTAAACTATTGTCATAGATAGCCTCTCAGCTTAAACGGATGACAGCCTACGTCTGGAGATTGTTGTCGCCATATGGTCAGTGAAACGCCATTAGCTTAACGTTACATTAGCCTTTATTAGCCGACAACATGGAGGATATAAGGCCGCCGTCCCCTCTACTTCATCTGGATCTCAATAATTTTGACAGACCTGATGCAGAAAGTTGCAGATATGTGCTTACTAGTCCCCGCTCATTAGAATCATGCTCCAAATTGGGCATCAAACCAGTTGATCTCTTGTTTAAGCCCCTTTCTGAGTTCGTGGAGAAAAACAAAGACATGCCATTGGGAGCCACCACGAAATTGTACGAGGCTCACGAAAAACAACGAGTTCGACTCCTGCGCCTCTGTCGAGAGGAGCGAGAGAGGATTATAGAGGAGGGTAAAGGTATTGGGGCGTCCTTAAAACAGTTTCCTGCCCTTGAAACAGTTCTTGAGCATATGACTGACAGCCAAAGCACAGAGACTAAGAGTAGAAACACCATTGAAACACAGAGAAAGCTGGAAAATAAGTTAGTTGGGATTAGTTTGGGCCGTCGGAGGTCTGTGAGTTTCAGTGAAACAACCTCCTCTTTAGCCACTGGTGACCCCTTGGTCCAATTCCCAACTTACGATGGCAGGCTCCTCAGTGCCCGCAGCCAGATTGGCAGCAGCAACCTGAGCCTGGGAGACCTACGACACTCTCCTGCCACCGAGAGGCAGCTGGAGAGACTCACCCGGGACATTCAGAAGAAGATGAGCATAACGGTGCCAGAGAAGGACCGCAAAATCGCAGCCCTGATGCTGGTCAAGCATGAGGACGAACAGGTGCGGCAGCGGCTGAGCGTCTGGGAGGAGCGGCAGCGCCGCGAGGAGCAGAAGCAGGAGGAGGTGCGGCGTCTCCGCAGCGAGCGCCTGAAGAGGAAGGAGCTCCTGCGGAGCATCCGGCGCTGGCAGGAGGACCTGGAGGTGCGGCGGCAGTTGCGGGAGCGGCAGGAGGAAGAGCAGGTTGGGGTGCGCGAGCAGGAGATGGCCCTGCACGAGGAGCGCTGGAGGAGGCTCGCCGAGGAGCAGGAGACGAGGCGGATGGAACGCGCGGAGGAGGCACGCCGCGAGGCCGAGGATCGCAAGCGCTCGCAGGAGCGTCTGCTCCATGACAAGGAGCGTGAGGAGCTGGAGGAGAGGGAGCGCGAGCGGCGCCTGGCCTACGCAAGGAGCCCCTGGGGCCGCAGCCGCAGGAGGACCCTGAGGCCAGCCGCCGAAGGCCCTGCCCCGGCCAGGAGAACTGTCGTGAGGAGCTGCGCCACGTGCTCCTCAGCAGGGAGGCGCAGGAGCAGACGCGAGCGATAGAGGACGCCAAGCGGCGGATGCTGGAGCAGAAGCTCATACGCTCGGGTCAGAACCGGGCCCAGGTGCTGGACGCTCGTCTGCAGGAGCTCCAGCGCCGCGCTGCCCGCGAGGACGAGCAGATTCGCCGGGCGCAGCTGCGCGCCGGCTGGCAGAGCCGCCAGAGGCTGCAGGAAAAGCACATCCTGGCACAACTGGGGCAGCAGCGTCTGGAACAGGCAGAGCAGCGGGCACGACTGCAGCTGGCCAGTCGAGTCCAGCTGCTCCGCCAGGAGAACCGCCGCAAGGAGCTCTCGCACCAGCAGCTGCGCGAGGAAGCGGAGCGTCAGGAGGAGGCCGAGAGGGAGCTGCGTCTCCGCGCAGCCGAGCTGAAGGACCGGCGCTGCGAGATGCTGCAGAGGGAGCGGGAGGAGCAGCTGAGGGAGAGCCGGCGGGTGGCGCAGGCCTCCTTCCACATGAGGGAGCGCGTGCGCGAGCAGACAAGCAGCCGCACCTTCAACAAGATGGCACTGGAGGCCCAGCTCTTCACCAGCCTGGGCAAATTGAAGATGTGAGATGTCAACCCCAAGACCAGCTCCCTATCACTGACCATACTATTGCCTACACTCTCTCAGAGTACAGACATGCTTGAACACTTCAACAACAAGAGTTATAGCACTTAAACACTTAAACAAGACTCTTAGACTAAAATAAGAAACTGTTATTCATAAGAGCAGCCATAAACAAGAACAAAGAGTAGAGAAATGTCTGTGAAATGTAAAGAGAGGCGAATGTACATTGTACATTAAAAACTCACAGTCAAAATCCATAGCTGTGGAGTTAAATAGTGGAGTTTATTGTGAAAACCAAAGCTTTCTTAAAAGTGTAACTCAAACAGGAGGATTATAATTGTTCAGGTCAGTAATTATATCACAACTCTGTTGAAACTGTTTTTTGTTGGAATCGTAGTATGTGTGTCAAATGTGCTCCAGTATTTTTGTTCTGAACCTATTGCCAAGAGGAATGAGGTATTACTTGAAACAAACCACTTCCAAAGGGAGGGGGCCAGCTCAGGGATTCAAAACTTGCCAGATGTGTGTAAGTCCAGTGTGGTTCATTAACCAAAGACAAACATTACTATCCCAGTATCAGTATGAGGTAGATTGTTTTTTTAATACAGAGATTTGCATTTTCTGGTTATGGGTAGATTGAAAGGTGCTATTTTTATAGTTAAATATTTAATTATTTATTTGTCCACATCTAGTTATTTATGTAAATGAATATATTCATAAGAAACATAGTTTTTGTCTTTCTCTCCAATGATGGTTCTCAGAGACATCAAATAATTGAAAGATACAATGTTAAAAATAAAATATCTTATTCAATCTTATTATTTTTTACAACCCAGAGTTATTGATAAAGGGGCAAAGTTGGATAAATAAATCCAAATGAACAAAAAATTATTTGAATTCCTTTTATTTATCAAAAGTACAATTAATACTCATTTCACTGCTACAAGTTCACCTGTAATATGGCTTCTGAGTCAACAAAATCAAAATATATTTTACAGACCTCTCTGAAGATAATTCTACAGCTCTTAATAATTGTTGTGTTTTGAATAAATGTACATTGCTATGCAACCTGCTTCATTTGCAACTATGATAACGACACAAATGTAAATTTATTATTAGCTTTAGAATGACTGACAATGCTACTTAATCACATTAACCATTCTGCTAGTTTAACAATATTCACCAGTGCTCCTGATCATCGCTTCTCCATCAAACCACTGAAAAGCTCTGCAAACGCTATCTTGCATATTAAGTATTTAACAGGAATGTAGAATGAAATACAGAAAATTACCGCATTAAAAACATTTAGTTTTAAGTAATTTAATTGATCAGTCAGAATTTTAACTGACCAAAACTGACTTTAACTAAAACTTTACTTGTTCAAATGGCTTTTAACGTGTTGCCCTTAACTTTAATGGCAACATTAAAAAACATAAAGATCATTCCAATAGGAATGAATCATGCTGACCTTCTTCACCTGTCAGAAATATTTTAGTACTTTGAACTAGCAGGTGGCCAGTACTAAATCTTTGAAAATGTTCATTCAGTAAAAAACATTCAACTGAGATCCTATGCCCAGATCCCTGAGTGAAACTCTTGGTCTCTATGGCGATCTGTGTACATTCCTCACAGAAAGCTTCAGCTGACTCACTCACACTACAGTTTACAAAAGCTTGATGGGTGTAGAGAACATGTCGCTAGTTTAGCCATCATAATTCAAGTGTGATCTTCAGTTTCAAAGGCATTCAGAAAAACATAATATAATATTTACAATAGGTGGTTTTGGTTAGGCAATTTTCCATCATACAACACTTTATAAAATGTACCATTCCTACAAAAGGGAAAAAAAACATTTGCAAATGTCATTCATACACACTGTGGAGATATTCTAATTGTGTGTCAATCATCATGCAGTCCAAGGGCAAGTAGTACAGGAAGTCCAGCTCCAATAATGAGGATGAGACTCTCTAGAATCCCTAGCCCCCCCTGTTGGTAGGCTCCTGCTCCTGCATGGTGGGGAAGATGGTTGGATTGGTGCTGCCCCCTGTTGCTGATCTCAGGGAGTACATGTACCGTTGCAACATACAGGAAAGTTCCAGCTGAGAACAGCAATCCGATGCCAGTAGCACTTAATCGATGCTGAGGTGATCCTCCAGTCTAAACAATGGAACATTTCAACAATACACTGGATTAATAGTTTTCACATAATAATCCCTATGAAGCAACACTATAATACCTTCTAATCACTATAATATCTTACTACAGTACTTCAGCTATGAAGAGTGAAACTGAATATTATTTTCTCAACAGTTTATAATTAGTAGTTTCCCAAAATAAAAACAAACAGCAGGTGATACAGCACACCAATATACAAAGTCCTCCTCAGGTTTGGATGAAGGGGCTCTTACAGCGTTGAGGATGAAATAGGTGCTGATGGCCAGGACAGGGGCTGCGGCCGCGAACGCCAGGAGATGGTTCTGAATCTGTTTACGCTCCAGGCCTGCATGCATGAGGAAGGACACCAGACCAAACGCTGCCGGAGCCTAAGGACACAAGGCAGACAGGAGACCAGATTCACCTTGCTGGACACGTATGACCTTAAAGCAGCACCATGCCAGTAGCTTACCTTAATGTAACAAAATTCAAACAAAAACTCAAAGTCATGTTGATGGTAAACAAACTTATGACAGGGAGAAATGTGCACCCTCTGCAGCCCTAGCCTAACCGGCTACTGAGAACCAGTCTTGCAACACAGGAAAGATGGACTCTAGCAGTTTTTTCTCTGTTCCTCTAAAGTCTATATTCGGAAGTAAAAAAAAAATCCCCTCGTGGCCTTCAAACGGCTTAAATGTATCTTTACACCTTCTCCCACATTTTGGGAATTGGGATCCATCTGGCCCTGCCCCTGCCCCCTTACCACACACACTGTTCACCTGCTACTGGCTGCTGCAGCTGACACATTAGCTAGCTTGTCTGTGGTTCTATACCCTTATGATGCACTAATGAACTGAGGCCTGACTAGTCTACCCTATTTTATATAATGTTAGTCTGAAATAGTGTGTGTCTCAAGCTTCACCTGGTTTGGTTCAACAAATATTTAAACTTATCATCTTTATTCTAATACTATGCCTACTATGTCTTCATGTCCAATAGGCCTGAAATCTTCAGAAATGTCTGAACTTCAGGCACAGAGAAAAAAGAAAGAAAGAAAACTCATGTAGATTGCTTAGGAGAGGAGGGCCATGCTGAAGCATGCTGCTAAACAGTGCAACGGGCCCCTCACACTTAAGGAGAAATAGTAGAAGAAGACACTTTTTTTATATTCACTTATTTTTATCATACATATGATATCTTTGGCCACAAATTTTTTTTTAGTGATTTTATAGTTTGTTTTCTTTGTAAATCTCTGGTTTTGGGTCATTTCATACTCCGTGGAAGCTATGCACTATTGTCACTTCGCGTGCCCTTCTCACCTTTTTCACCCCTGACCAGTTTGCATGCCTGGTTTATTTTTGCGGAGGGAATGTGCAGGACTGAGCGGCGGTCATATTTTTACCACTTTGCGGTACATCTGGTTTCACTTATGATATGTCTTATGGTGAAAAACATAGTAGATATCATACAGACATATTTACAAGGTTAAAAACTTGATTTTCACAGGAGGTGGTCTTAAAAGGCTTCCAAAAGTTAGTTAGACAAGAATAAAGAGTGTCGGACCTCAACATGAGTTGTTGTGAATCCTATAATGCTTGTCTGTAATTCCAACTTTATAGTTTCTAGGTTTAGTTTTAGCTGTATAGGTTAGGAGTACCCTTTCGTGTCCTCATTAGTTAGCTGCAAAACACACACACTGATGGAAACAACTAAACAGAAGGTATGTCAAAACATCTTCAGTAGAAACTACAGGCAAAACCACACACATGGGCCCCATGGCTGGGCCACCTGCACCGTATGCCGGCGACCCGGGTTTGATTTCCGCCCCGTGCTCCTTTCCGGATCCCACCCTGACTCTCTCTCCCACTCACTTCCTGTCATTCTCCACTATCCTATCACATTAAAGGCACAAAAAGACCAAAAAATATACTTGGAAAAAACAAAAAAAAAAAAAAACACACACACATGGACTTCTCTATATTGCAGAGATGTACCAGATAACGGAGCCCACAGTATGTGGAGGGTAACATGTTCAATTTGATCAGAAACTGATCAGATAAGTATTAATGACCAATGGAAGCCTGGGTTTTGAGGAGACGGGTCTGGTCTTGACTTCAGCTCTTTTATGCTGCATGGTGTCAGTTACCTTGTGCAGAATTACTGCGAAGAAGACGATGACTTGTACAGACACCTGGGAGGAGGCCGCTGCAGCACCCAAGGCTACTCCATCCGCTACACAGTGACAAAGTACAAGAGTCTGTGAGCATAATGGAGAACCGCTACGCAACATTGGCAAACAATGATCTCAGCCAGGCCATTCAAAGCTGCTATTAAGCAATTTCCCCTAACACACTGCCTTTGTGTTTCAATAAACAACGGTGCTGCAGATTCAAATCGATAGACTTGCATGGTAGACTAAAACCGATAGACTTACATGGTGTTTTGTGTGAACGAGTGAAAAAGAGGATTGCTATGCCTTTGTGCTTGCTGAAGGCATTACATTACATTTTATTCAAAGGCAGAATGCGTCTGGGCTGGTAATGGAATCCTAGACTTCAAAAAGATCTAATCTTCATAAAGTCCTGCCCTACATCTTATCTAAGTGTCTGTAGACAAAGCATGAGTATGAGAGTATGAGCCTGCCACTGGGATTGTAGAATTAGCACACTGTGGACAAACACTGTTATTAGAGGGACACGCAAACCTTTTTTTTTGTTGCCTTTATTCAGATCAGATAGTAAAGAGCCTGACAGGAAGCGAGTGGGAGAGAGAGATGGGGTGGGAAATGGGGTCAAGAAATGACCTGGAAACTCAAACCCGGGTCACTGTGGGTACTTTGTATGGGCTCTGTAGCCAGTTGTGCCACAGCATCCCAACAAAAAAACGCTTTGGGAAATAAGCTTCTTTGCCGTCTACCCTAGAGTTCGATAAAAGGATACATACCATTCTCTTCTCTGCGCATGCAATAACCCAGTCTGAGGCCCTAAGTCTAGCTTAGCATAACTCACTAGAAGTGTGTTCCACCAGTTAGCCTATAGCTCTGGGTTAACCTTTAAGTTTCTTTTAATACTTATGGTTATGTAATTTAGCAGACACTTTTGTCCAAAGCAACTTACAAATAAAAACAATACAATAGATAAAAATGAACAGTGAACAGTTTTAAAATGTTGGTAAGACTACATTAATGAAAAGTTCTGCTGACCTACCTGCTGCATGAATCACAAGTCCTAAGGTAGCTGTGACACTTGTGCTGCTGGACATGCCTGTTCGAGGATCTGGAAAGAATTAAGCACAAAATCCATAGCATTCAGTGGACCTGTATCTTACCAGAGGTTGGAAATTAATAAAATAAAATAGAGGATGGCTATCTCAATCACAATTACATAAGACATTCCAAAAGTGCAGTAACATCACAAATGTGTTTGGAAAATAACCCAAAAAAGGCAAGCAGTGCTCAAGGGATTATCTGCATCTCTGTGCAGATAAATTAAAACCAATCACTCAAGCAAAGTAGGTGTAGCTTTCTGGGTGATGAGTCACTTGTTAGTGATTTGAGTGGCCTTGCCATGTATGGAGCAGTAGCTGCCAATCTGGTCCACGACAAACATGAGGGTGAAGCCGATCACGAGGGAGACGCCGATGAAGAAATGGGGTGGTAGGCCTTTCCCGGCAACCAGCTCAGGGCTATATTCACTAGTGTTTCCATTGGCTGCCATCCTGGAGCAGACATACTCTATAGTAAAAGGGAGGGAAGAGTAGAGAGGGGAAAAACATTTATCACCAGAGAAGGAGCTGACCTATTTGTTTAGGTCTATCTATTTTTTTTTTTTTCCAGCAGGGCTGTCCCTTGATATTCAAAAAAAGGGAACCTCGTGACTGTTCAATGAATGAGCCTATGTAAAGGTGAGATTTATCTCGAGAGGGCTTTGATGCCATTGTTATTATTATTATTATTATGCAGTCCTCTACATCCACACCACTCAATAGACCAACTAGGGATACAGGTGGGTTTGGCTAGGCAACCCCATCAGTAAAGCAATAATGCTTTCCCCACGTGAAAAAAAAGACATATAAACAGGGCTCCTCCTCTAAAAACAGATGGGGGTGATGGGGCGTCTGTTACCCAAAAGACATCTCTACAACTCCACCTCACCTCTCGATGAATTCTCCATCAACTCCACCCCTTCAGGAATTATAACAGCAAGAGCGGTGCCACATAGGAGCCCTGCCCCGAATACACTGACAAACTGCAGCTTTTGCTGCAAAGAAGACATAAAACAGTGACTTAATAGCAAATATGTTGTAGACTACATTTAAACCACAAGTGACCAAAGTGCATGCAGGGTGTGGTTTAGGCAAACAGCCTACAGCACTAGTAGCAAGGGTTCACTAAGTATGACTATCCAATCAAGCATGCAACATTAGATACGCTCTAAAGGCTATAACAAGATATCAACCAAAGATATCCGGATTCAGACAACTGTCAGGACTGAAATCCTGACAAATCGGGTAACATGATAGTCAGCTTTACTCGGTTTCGAAGTCGTGATATTAGTTTGAAATGTGAGATATTCTAGTCTACATCTCTATTGAAGAATATGTGGTTTATATGTATCTCTAACACATATTGCATATTGTTAAAATGTAACTGCCATCAGTAGCTTGTCAGCAGACGTTATTTATTGCGTCTGAACAGCAAAGCTGTTAATTAAATTTAAAAATACCATAACCTACAATTCTAAAACTAAAGAGGATATATTGTGAGGAGATGCATCTCGGTCCGTTAGTTACTTACCTCTGAAAGTCGGATTAAGAGGGGTATCATTCCTAATATAAAACATCCTACGAACATAGCCACTGATATCAAAATAATTGCCATTGCCCCGTCCATGGCTTTGGTAGCAAGCAGAATCTACCAAATCTAGGGTCATGAAGTTAGCTGGCTAACGTTAGCGATGATAGTAAACAAAATTGAGCCAGTAAAACACTCAGACATCAGTGAGATATACCCGACAAATGTGATTTCGAGTTTTGCATGACCATAATTTATCTATTCCAGCGAGCTCATGACATAGCGAGCCCTGAGGCACAAAGTCAAAGTTTTGACTGGTACGGCTGAAGTTTCCACGTCGCAGAACTGCACGTCTCTCTCTTCTGCAAAGTGGTGGTATCGTTTTAAGTGGACATTTCGCCAGAAAACCTAGCGTTAGAAGGCGGGAACTACAGCAGTACAGGCCACTTCACGAATACACTCAGGAACCAAACGTAACGTCAGCTCCTCACGGTCTTTGACCCTCGGCATTATTTCCCTTTATATGGGCTCAGAAATCACAAGACTACCCCATGAGAACAGTGTGCCTTCATGCTCTGGCTGGGATTAGAACTATTTAACTGTATCACTACACTGGACGGTCATCGTCTTTATGTGGTCAGTGTCTCCTAGCAAGGCTACAATGCAACAAATGCAATAGGCTACATGCAAGAAAATTTGGAGTCTAAAACAAAATCAGTTCATTAGTAAATGCCATTTTATTGTTCAAAGACTTGGAAGGGGTTGACAGTGGTTTCTGCCAAATATACAGTCTTTTTTTGGAGAGAGAGAGAGAGAGAGAAAACGTAGTTAATTTACAAAATTATTAAAAACTGGGAAATCCCCTAAATATGAAAAATTGCCTCCAGTGACAGATTTCATATGGAGAGAGTGGAAAAGAAACAATTTGTGATCGCAGAGACCAGAGTAAACCAGGAAACATGGTGACTGTACATACCATTTTTTTTTTAAACTGCTTACAACTGTACAAACGTAGTCATAAATACCAAAGCATAGTGTTGAAGAGCAGTGCAGTTAATCTATGTACACAAATATATATTTCACAAATTAAACAGCTCCATTGACCACAGGCCAATCCCAGGCAAATCTGCCTTCATGATGAAACAAACAAACAAACAAACAAAAATAGAGAGCAATAAATATGGAATAGATTATTCCTAATGTGTAACACTATTTGCCACTGCTGAGATGTTAATAAATTATTAAAACTATCAAGATGTCCATGTACAGTCGGATACAGTATGCAGCGGGGAACAATTCTATTCTTAGAGAATGGCATCAGTGCATTCATACATTCATCTTGCACATCACCTGGCTACATTGAGTAATCTCACTAGTCACTAGAGCATTCAACCTCCTAATGAAGGTCATAACTAATTAGGTCACAAGCAAACATTCCCAAAAGATGAGACAATACAGAATTATTGTGTAAATGGCTTGAGGGGGAGAAAAAAAAAAACTCTGTGAACTCACTGAGGTTTTGTGGAGTTCAAACAAATTACTTGGGGAAATTGTGAGCACAATCACACTTCCTGATCTCACGTGTAGTGTACATGTATGACCTCAAATCAATAGAGGCAGACACGGGCCAAACGGCAACAAAGTTCAGCAGCACATCATAGGCATGATCCAATCTTTTCTATAGCTTTTCAAAAACGGCTAAATCCAGAGTGGATGCCTACATATTGCTAAAGTTACTCATCAGCAGGGAAACCGTATTGCTACTGAAATGGATCCTTTGTCATAAACCCAGAGGATCTGGGTAATAGTCATGAACATAATATTGTAATTATATCTCATATATTTAATGACTTAATTACAGAGGGAATGTGCATATCCAAATAACATTGATTAATAAGGCCGACACATGGGACATTTGTAGATTTAGTAACTAACTGTTTAGATTAGGCAATGTTTAAAAACCACAGTGGTCAGGAAAGCTTATTAGTGAAATCATGATTCGTTAAAAAATTAATTAGTATATGTGAGAAGAAAAAAAGAAATCCTAAGTCAGTCCTGTACATGACTTAGTCCTGGGATGTACAGTCCTGTACATGCTGTGCATGTTGATATCATTTGTCAGAAGACGTCATTTCGAATGAGCTCAAGCTCTAATCAGTTTCATTCCAACTCCTCACAGAAATCAAAAGCAGCTCAAAACATGAGGAACTTTTCCGCAGACGGCATGCACTGGTCTCACATTCATTCCACTTTTAAGCAAGAGCTAACCTGACTGAAATTGATGGATCTGGATAGGAACGACATTGGGAGTGTTGACAGTGTGAACACCAAAGCAAACCGCGAAACATTTCCGCTCCTAAGGAAGTTCTTATAAGAGTAAATGTGGGGGTGACGGACACCCAAGTCTTTCACAGAAGCTGGCCTACTATAAAAGAGAAACCTACTCCATAGGCTATGCAAAGTTCGAGTTATGAGAACTTGACCCATGCTCTGTACGCCAAAAGCAGTCATTAGACCCCATCAGAAGTTTTAGTAGTTTCGTTACTAGGAGACAAAGGTTCTGACAACCACGTCAACAGAACGTTTTACAGCTAGTTCTCCATCGAGGTGTTCTGTACAGTATCAATTTTTTCTGAAGTCTTAACAGCAGTGGACAAAACCAAGATATAGACTAGTTAACATAATGACAACACTTTACACTTTAAGAAGATCGAACTTAAGGACTTAATTAAGAACTTAAGGACTTAATTAAGAACTTAATTTGGAGGGGGACAAAAAACAAATCAGATCACATTATTGACCAATGATTAAAAATAACAAAGGGATATAACAATGTAGTGTTTTCTCTCAGGGAGTTTGGAGGGATGAATGAACAAGAGAGTGTGAGAATATTAGCAGTTTAGAGTCGATGACGACCATGGGAGCGACACTCCTGAGGTGTTTTTTTTTTTACTAAGTCTCTCATCTCAGCCTGGGGATCCACAGGAGGGACCTCAAACACAGTCGATCTGTCGTCATGGCCCCAAACATTCCCAACCACTATCCTGCTGTTGGTATGTGTGTATGTGTGTGTGTGTGTGTGTGTGTGTGTGTGTGTGTGTGTGTGTGTGTGTGTGTGTGTGTGTGTGTGTGTGTGTGTGTGTGTGTGTATACACACGTACATGATAGGGTGGAGGGAAGGGAGAGGTGAGTGCTTGTCAGTCGATAGAGTATAACATGTGAGTGAGTGGGGTTTAGCTAACTTAAGTAGAAAAGGAAACGCTATAACGTCAGCCAGTTCATCTCTCTGGAGTGCTGACCATCAGACGAGGAGGGGGTGCGGAAAGGCTGGAGGAAAAAGCGGCCCTGACCCCTGACCCGCCAGCACAGGCTACTGCAGGAAGGGGCGCGGGTGGGCATCCAGGAGCTACTTTCGCCTCCTAGTCAGTGTTTTGTTGTTGATTTCTTGTTGTTGTTTTTTGTTGTTGTCAGTGGCAGAGTTCAGTGGGGGAGCGTGTCCCCTACCCTGACCGTCCCCCCCCCCTACCCGAGAGGGGTTACTGATGGACCTCGTTGGCGATGAGACGATCTTCCCCAGACTGAAAGTCGCCCTCGTTGACCACTGGGTTGATCATGTCCTCGTCCTGCGAGGACCCCTGGCCGTCGTTGTCACTGCCGCCTGAGCCCAAGTCGTCCATGTTCATCTCTTGCAGCACGTGGGCAATGTACTGTAAGCAGAGAGACCAGGTATGCATTTCATTGTCTTTGTACTTCTACTCAGCACAATGACAAAGTTAAATCTAATCTAATCTAATCTAGATAGAGGGCTTAAAATCATGACAACAGAACAAACAGATCACACAAGAGAGGTCAACTATAGCTGGGCATTGCCACTCACCCCACAATATAAAACACATCATGATACATGTCAACTCGCAATAGAATACATGATATTTCACAATAGTACTGCTGAAAGTACAATTTAAATCAACTTTTATATGGTCTTTCTAATCGAGACATCAGTCTCAAATTGTGTTGCAATAACAATCCACACGTAATAAGTAGATACAAATACAGACAAATACAGTAGTAATTAAGTCACAATACGAGAGATTAATGTATTGATCCAGTGCTGTGAAAAATAGTATTGTAATCCAATAATACATAGTTGTATTGGAACAGTTAAAACAAAATGCAAAACAGCAGTGGTTTTGTTTTGTTTCCACTTTAGGTATGTTCAGTATGCCAACACAAATCCGATGTTTAGTATATTCAGATTGTATCTAGACTAATTTTATTCTGAGCAGCAAAAAAAAAAAAAAAAATGTTAAATGCAATTTTTGCAAATATGATTCAAACCACATTGGAGGTGAGCCTGATGAAGCATTTAGCCTTTATCCACATTTGGAGGTGGTTAGAAATGCAATTCAAATCAGATGTGTGCAGAAGCATTTCTTATCTGTGCGGGACTTACCGTGGCCTTGGAGGGCGCGGAGACATTTGGTGGACGACCATTCTCCACTCCATCTACATCTGAGCTGACATCAATCTACAAGATACATTATGGTCAATATGGCTGACAAGAGAGACCCTCTTTGGTTGACAAAATAATCTGAAACAGTGATTAGAAAAGGCTAAGGACATCACAATGTAACTACTCAGATTCGGGTGGTCTATCAACATGCTTTTCCTTACCTTGTAGTTATGAGCACTGAGGTATTTAAAATGGCCAAAGGCGACATGGGAGAGGCAAACGATAATGGTGATAATCAAGACGATGAAAGTGAACATCGAGGTGGGGGCCCGAAAACCTACAGGCAAAGAGAAACGAGAGAAGAGTTTGGTTGAACACTGAGCTGGAGAAGATGATGGATCCACCTCTCAACTAACAAACTGGTCTCAAGTCAAGCCAAATTCCTTCCCCACAAAAGATTTTAACAGCTTTAAAAAATAATGACAACAATGATCATATTGTTTAGAAAATGACATTATTTTGGCCTGAGTGGCCTTCCTCAGTTTGGCTCAACAGTCCTGGTCTTTCTCGGGGCCCTGCCCTGTTAAGTTGAGCCTGCTGCTTCGGAGAGAGGGTCTCACCTATGCGCACCACAGAGAAGAAGAGAAGCCAGAAGAGGCAGAGGATGGGCGCAGCCACCACCTGGTTCACTGCACCCGAGTGGATCTTCTTGTCCAGTTTGGAGGGCAGGTAGGCGTAGTACATGTTGTACCTGTCGACCAGGTGCTTCAGCAGCATGTACATCAGGCCTGGGGAGAGAGGAGCGAGAGAGAGCGGAGAGCGAGAGAGAGGGGAGAGAGAGAGAAAGAAAGAAGGAGAGAGATATTTCAATGCCATGGAGGCAGGAGGGACAATGCTGAAACAGCAAATACCATCACAGAATCACACATTCTATGTACATTGAAGCAACATATACTGTAAACAGTAGCTCCCCACAGCAACTGTTGTAGTTGTGCATGAACATGCCTGTCCTGTCAACATAGCATGGGAGATGCACACAAAATCCATCTAACCTAACCCACTAGGGTTTTCACATATAACTGCACTGGTATCATAAAATAATTTATTTGTTCACTATGACATTAAGTTGCTTTGCCACTGCATGGTATCTGCTCAACTCGCCTCGGTTTAGGTACCAGGTTTTCCTTTTCCACTGCAAAAAAGTACCCTCTTTAATGTAGCTGGGTGGCACAGCGACACAGAAGGAAACTAGCATGGCGGCATTAACATAGGACCCACAGTAATAACACCATCAACAACGGAGGAAATCAAGGAGAGTTTGTTTCCGATTCCTGGTATGTGATTGTTTGTTTAAACGTTCATTTTAATCCATGAGAAACTGTTCGTTAATTCATAAGTTGATAGAATGCTAATTTTTCAAAGTGCAGGATGTTATTCTATTGAATTAACGAATGGACCTGTTGCGAAGAACAATTTTCAGAACTACACTGTGTTACGTTATTACCATTAACTGCTTGTTGTGCTAGCACAGCACTGTATGGCTGAGGTTGTTTTTTAAAAATGATGGGCTTGGGGGCGCTGTGGGTCCAAGTGCCCACGGGGACCCAGGTTCGAATCCGACCTGCGGTCATTTCCCGACCCCACCCCATCTCTCTCTCTCCCACTCGCTTCCTGTCTATCTTCACTGTACTATCTGAATAAAGGCAAAAAGGCCAAAAATATACTTTAAAAAAAAAATGACGGGCTTGTCCAGAACACAGCAATGTCAATAGCGACCAATCAGTAACCTGCAATACTTTCACGTCACCTTCTGGTATCGCCTCAGCTCGCTTGGAACCTCAACAGAGGTGATCCCAAAAATAGTACCAGGTACCAGTTTTTGCTAATAGAAAACAAAAAAAAGTAGAGTAGAGTCGAGTCGAGGCGAGTTGAGTAGATACCATGCAGTGAAAAAGCAACTTTAGTGAACTTGGGAGGACCCACCAGTAACACACAGTACTGAGTACAGTATGGCAGCATGTGTGTAATGGCAGGCGTCCCTGCTACCATTGTCTAGTGTACTAGAGATCTTAATGATAATCAGATAAGAAGATAACTTAAGTGGGGGGGATTAAGCCTTCAACATACTCGCCACTCCCGACCGGTAGTGCAACAATGTGACGTCACGGGAGCGCCGTAACCATTTATACTCGCGCTGGTGGTCACTACACTAGTTGCAATATTCTCCTGAATTGCCATTGGCCTCAATGGCAGTAAAAACTACCCTCTGTGATGATACTTCAGACTTCGGTTGCTGCTATTCACAACGACAGACAGACAGACAGACAGACAGACAGACAGACAGACACTTTATTCATCCCGAGGGAAATTTTAGCTAGCTGGCTGGTGCTGAGAGATGAGTTTGTGTAGCCTAATTTCCTAAGGTGGAAAGAGATTTTTTTTCAGGTCTTAGATATCCTTTGGTTGAAAATACATAACTTTGTTACCTTTTGCTGGATTACTGGCATGTCCCTGGGTCCTAGTTCTTTCATCTTAATTCCCTGTGTTACATCTCTCTCTGGTAGCTTCATTAACTTATCCAGCAAACTATTTAAATTCACAAACTCTCGCTGGTAACCTAGCCAGGTTAATTTCCCTCTCTTCTCAAACTGACTATTCAAACATCGCGTTTATTTAAGATGTGGGCTAGGCTATATGAAATGCCTGAATGTGGTTTATGTTTGTATAGAGGCACGCATGTTCCCTGATCTTGGCTTCAAGCTCATCCTGCTTGTCGCGCGCATCTGAAAAAAAATCTCCTGTGCACGACCTGCCTGCGCGAGGCTGAAATTTCTTGTGCGACAGAGGAAATGACGCAATTTTGACGTCACATTGTTGCACTACCGGTCGGGAGTGTATGGAGAGTATGTAGTACCAGAGAATGTCTAATAAGGGGAGAACTGCCACTCTCGGAAAACTTGAGGTTAGTCACGTAACCCCGGTTCTCTGATAGCATGAGTGAGGTATCTCTCTGTGGGACACGCCCCCTCGCGAGTTCCCCAGAAGCCATTATTTCATTACGCCAGCCACCATTGGCTGGACGACTGATGTATGCGACGTGGAGGAGGTACTTCCTCTTCCCTTATATTCTATGCGCCATAGCGTCATTGCTTCAGTCTAGCTAACCAACCTCTTCTCGCCACCGGCAAGGAGGGTGGTCTGGTGAGATACCTCACTCATGCGATCAGAGAACCGGGGTTCTCTTTCAAGCATTCATTCGGTATCTCACTATGGGATATCGTGACTCCCGGATTGCCAGACAAGCTTGCGATCCCCAACAACATCAGTGCGCCCCCGGCGTCCCAGTGCCTAACACTGAATCGCCAAAGTCGGGGCTGACATCAAGTCTAAAACCTGACAAGCGTTGTCGGGTTTGCCCAAACACTGCCAAGCATACATCCTCTATGGGGAAGCCCTGAAATAAAGCCCATGATGTCGACATTCCTCGAGTGGAATGGGCAAAAGTAAACCGACTGGGGGTTGTAACCCCTTAGTCAGTATAGGCCAGGGCAATAGCCGCCACAATCCATTGTGATAGGCGGCTGCTTAGTGGCGGTCTACCCAGATGTGACTTTGCACAAGACACAAACAGCTGTTCCGTTTTCCTTAACTCCGCTGTTTTGTCCACGACGCATATAGCGCCCTGACCCGGACAGAGCGCATTCAGCCGCTCCTGCTCGAGGGGAGGCGAAGGTGGGTTAAGCATAAAATAGTTCAATCGGCGGACCACGACAGTGACGGGTTGAAAACCGGAATGAGCGCTGGGTTGGGTTTTAATACAACCCTCGAAGTCACCCGGGAAAAATTGCATACAGGCTGTATTCACAGATAGGGCATGAATATCACTTACGCGTTTAGCAGTAGCCAAAGTCACCAACAAGGCCATCTTGAGTGAGAGCACTTTAAGATCCAACTGTTGTAATGGCTCGAAGGTAGGGCGATTTGAGCCATCAGATTTGAGCCACCACATTGCTGTGGAGTTTCCAGTCTCCGTAGCGGGGGTTGCCCCTGGATAATAAATCTGCACCCAAATTCAATACACCGGGGACGTGTGTCGCTTTCAACGACAGGAGCCGTGTGCTGATCCATAAGATCAGTCTGTGTGCCAACGTGTGCATATGACGAGACCTCA
Organism: Alosa alosa; assembly: GCF_017589495.1. NCBI lineage: Eukaryota > Metazoa > Chordata > Actinopteri > Clupeiformes > Clupeidae > Alosa > Alosa alosa. The sequence continues at coordinate 24,873,046 of NC_063206.1, read as the reverse complement.
GTCCCCCCTGCTTGTTGACATAAGCCACCACAGTGGTGTTGTCTGTTCTGACCAAGACATGATGCCCTCTCAGGATGGGCAGAAAATGTCTGAGTGCGAGCCAAACCGCCATCAGTTCTAGACGGTTTATGTGCACACCCCGTTTATCGACCTGCCCTCGTGAGTAGCTCCCCAGCCGCTCAGCGAGGCATCCGTCGTCACCACTTTCCTGTGTAGGATAGCACCCATCGTAGTTCCCTCTGTGGAAGAGTGGGCGTTTCCAGGGCCTTAGCGCAGCGCAGCAGGCTGCTGAGATTGCGACAGGGCGATGGCAGTGACGCGAGTGATTCAATCCCAGCGACGCCACCCATCGCTGAACAGCCCTCATGTATAAATGGCCGAGGGGTACGACCACCTGCGGAAAAGCGCTTTGACTTCGTTCGCTGACAGGCGCGCTCTGAATGAGACGGAGTTTAGAGACAGCCCCATGAAGGTGGTGATCTGACACGGGCGCAGCACGCTTTTCTCCCAGTTTATTCTGAAGCCTAGTAACAACAGGTGCTCCGTTAGGAGAGCCGTGTGCTGCCGCGCTTCCTGGTATGTCTTGACCACCAGCCAGTCGTCGATAAAAGTAGCCAGGCGTAAACCCTTTCCCGGGCGATAGCGCGCCGGTGACCTTGACGAAGACTCTGGGGCTGAGCGCAAGGCCAAATGGGAGGGCAAGCCACTCGTAGGCCACACCTCGAAAGGCAAACCTGAGGAACTTTCTGTGGGGCGGATAGATCCGTTATTAGGGAGTGATTGCACGCCATTGCCACTGAACATGCTCGTGACTTTTTGCAAGAGCTTTTTTGTTCATTTGACAATTTTTTGCATTCTTTTGATGGATACGCCCTCGGCCCGGCTGCGCACCGAGACATTTATTTTTGAAGGGGGGCACTGGTGTGTGCTTGTGAGACTCTGTTGGGGCTCAAACTGGCACTCCAGGTCTCTTCTCCGCAGTGGGCTGTGAACTGCCAGCGCCTCTGTGGCCTCTGCACGCCTCTTGGTGGGCAGTGAACATGCCTCTTTGAACAGGCCCAGGAACGGGGCCGGTGTGAGTCGAGGAGGGGGGAGCGCCTGGCTGGACTCGCCCCCTTGCCTGCAAAGGCGTGCTAAGCAGGCTTCTTCTTCCCTCGCTCCCCTCTTGGCTTGGTGGGGGGTTTTGCTGACCTCCCTGTGTCGGGTTAGGGTTAAAGGGCTTTTTAACCCAGGCACCTTTGAGCTCGGGGGTCTTACCAAGGCTCTGAGTGCCAGTCTGGGTCGGGGAGCTGGCGTCTGGGGTGTCGGTACTGCGGCCAGGCGTGCAGCTGCCTCAGAGAAGCGTCTGTCTGGGTGCTTTGGGGGGGGGGCTTGTGCCTTTCTGGGGAGGCACAGCTGCAGCTTCACCGTCCCGTTTCTTTTCCCTCACACTGCTTTTTGCATAGTAGCCCGCGGCTGGTCCAAAGAGGCCTTTGGGGTCCACGGGCACATCTAGCAGCTGGGTCTTCTCCTTGTGGGAGAGGCTGGAGAGGTTGAGCCAGCGAGCTCTCTCTTGGGAGACCATGAGGGCCATAGCCCGTCCCGCCGTTTGCACCGCACACCTGTGTAGCCGTAGGCAGAGGTCTGTGACCACACACATTTCGTCCCACACAGCTGGCTGGTTGGGGGCGGACGAGAAGTCTTCCTCCAGCTCGGCTTGGTAGGCCATGAGCAGAGATGAGGTGTGAGGAGCTCTCACCGCCGACGCCACTGCTTTGTAGCTTTTTTCAGTCACGGCGGACTGGAAATTGTCGGCTTTGGAGGGGAATGCGGGTCCCAAGGGCGTCATCGCAGACTTCCGGGTGGGGTGGAAATGGGAGGCCAGGAGCGGTTTGACAGGGGGCAGATGGGAGAATCCACCATTCCAGCGCCGCAAGCCCTTGGGCCGGGTTTTTCACTGAGAATGGGCTGCTCCATGAGCGTGTGGCTTCCTCGAGGCACTCGGGGAAGACGGGCAGTAGGTGTCTGGTGGAGCTTTTAGCCTTCGGGAGCCTCTTTCCCTCGTAGCGAGAGGACACAGTCTCCTTCTGGAGTAGTAGGTTGACGGAGTCATCCTCTGAGATGAGTTCAGCTTCGTCAATCGCACCTAGCATCCCATTGGGCTGTCTTCGGTGTCGGATATAGGCGATAGAGCGCTGAGCTGGTCGCCCCAGCTAGTGCCCAGTTCTCCAGCGCTGGCCGGCTCCTGGGAAAGGGTTGCTGACTCAAGGGGAGGGGGGGTCATCCGCTCCTAGCATGGGGTCGTCGTCGGTGAGACTAGCTAGGCGTGCTAGCCTATGTCGGCGAGACCGGAGGGAAAGTCGGGCGCAGTGTTCACACACTTCTGGGGATGTTAACGCGGTCTGGGCGTGTTGCAGCCCCAGACACGCGGCACACACCTGGTGGGTGTCAGCGGCCAAAATCTTGTTCCCACACAAACACATCCTAGCCGGGGCTTTGCACTTCCTCGCGGGGAGGGGGGGGCACTGGCGTCGACATGTTGTTTCGCTACTGTTTGAGGACAGGCTAGCGGTTGCTACTGTTTGGTGACAGACTAGCTTTGGAGCTACTGTATGGAGACAGACTAGCTTTGGGGTTTGGAGGCTACCGTTTGGAGACAGACTAGCTTTGGGGTTTGGAGGCTACCGTTTGGAGACAGGCTAGCGGGCTACTGTTTGGAGACAGGCTAGCGTGCTACTGTTTGGCGACAGGCTAGCAAGGGAGAGGCTACTGTTTGGCGACAGACTAGCCAAGTCCAAACCAGTGCTCTTCGAAGATGGAGCGGTGTTAAGGTAGCGTTTGGGGACCGAGTTGTTACCTCGCTCAAACAACAGTTAAGCCACCAAGCCACAGCACCTGTATACGAGAGAGCAGAGGTTTTAGACTGAAGCAATGACGTTGCGCCGTAGAATATAAGGGGAAGGAAGGAGGAAGGAGGAAGGAGGAAGTTCCTCCTGTGGTTCCACATGAGGGCGCTCGTCCACGAGTGCAGAATGCAACGAGGTCTATGGAGCTGTACCCCTCAAAATCCACTTTTCTCGGGATATAATTTTTTTACATATAATTTGAGTATTGTATTCGAAAGGGGAGGCAAAGAAAATACATTTGGTTGAGTATTATATTTTTTAAAGTCACTTAATTGTTCTAAAAAGCCTTTCAAATGTGTCAATGACGTCATTCATTAGCACAATGCTAGCGTATTATATGCAACAACAGCCCAACCTGTATGAGAAATCAAAAGGACATAAGTACTCGTTCATTCAACTTTTGACCTATAACCCATGTTGAATTTATACAAACTACAATCAAATCTGAGATTTGTCAACGACAATCAGGTGAAGGAGACAAATTTAGCCGTCTAGATCCATTGACTCCCATTCATTCTGCACTCATGGCGATCGCCCCCAGTGGAACTCTGGTGGAACTGCATCCAAAATTCGGTACAATGGGACTTAATACGGAGTGGCAAGGCTCTCCGTTGACGGGCTCTGGTAGTACCCTTTAGGAAGGCAAGTAGGACATGGAGCCAAAGATCGACACAGCCAAATATGTCTCTGCGGCTTCTTCTTGAGCAGTACAAGACACTCTGTCTGTGGAACAGCCTGCTGGATTGTGGGACTTAAAAATGTATGTTCTCTTCGTCAAGGGAGATGTGAACAGCTGTGAGTTTAACATTTGAGGTTATCTAGGGCACCTTCAACAGAAACATTTAATAACATTGTAACAAACCTCAGATGATGCAAATATATCCATTTTCATCAACCTGTTTTTAACTGATGCATGAGTAGCAAGTTCAATCTACACCCTTACCATGAATTTAAGAGAAACTATGCAGTTTTTTGTCATTTCTTTGCTGTTTTCTCGCTTTTTGCTCGAAGGTTTCTCTGCAGAGCTCCCCGTACAGCTTCAGAGTATAATATCGGTCAGTCTGCCGTTTTCCTCCTCCGACAATGGTTCACTTGCTTTCTGCTTCTTTTCGCTGGCTCTGCCATTACGAATGTCTGAGAAACTCCATCGCTACCTTGTTCTAGCCGGTGCCTGGCGTGTATGTGTGTAGTGCAGTAAAGCAATTCTTTACATCACGAGGCTGCGAGCTATGGCTGCAAGATTTTCTTTCTCTGAGGCCGCTGGCCCGCCGGCCCAAAATTGCAAGGTTGGTTTTTCCACTCACGGGCGCTAGGGGGAAGCGAGACGGCCACCATTCAACCCGAAAAAAAGTCATATAACCATTACAAGACTTTGAAGCTGTTCAGTTAAGGTAAATTAAGCCAAATGTTCCCCTTTAAGTTAATCATCTTCATGAAGTTCAACAGGAATTGATGCACATTTTCATATGCTAAAAATCCCATAACTGGATATGGCTAGATGGAAACAGAGCTAATGACTGGAGTGGGAGGCCTACCGAAGGGCACGATGATGGGGCAGGTGATGCTGTAGGTCATGACCACGGTGAAGACGTTCATCAACCAGGCGTAGGCCGCCCCGAACTGGAACTCATAGGCCTGGTGCTGGAAACACAGAAATAAGATTTGAGGTCAAGCCTCAATCCTCAAACCCTCCTGAGGTTGTGCAATTATCAACTAAAGTTGCAACAAAATGTTCGTCAAACGTCTGTTTCCTGTTGATCAAAGCAATGAATTTTAAAGCTATATGGAGGATACCGTTCGTTCATGTACGTGCACATGTTCCACTCAAAAATGTAACAAAATAAAGGACTACTACCACCACCACCACCATCACCACTACTACACAATATGTGAAGCTAGCTAGAGCTACTGTTTTGCACACCACATGTTATAACACATTTTACAGTGTGTAGAAAGATGCCATGCCACACCAAATCAAAATGACATAAAATGCCTTAAACCCATCTACAACTGTCTGAAGCCATGCCCATATACAGCATAGTGTCTCAATTAGGGTTGCAAAATTCCGGGAATTTTCAAAGTTGGAAACTTTCCATGGGAATTAACGGGAATATACAGAAATGAACAGGAATAAACGGGAATTAATGGGAATAAACTGGGAATTTTTAATATAGTCTATAACAGGAAACTTAAATGTGGTGGACAAAACCCCATCTTGCAGCATAATATTAGTTAAAACAACCTGATTTAATGCAATTTCAGTCAAATTTCTACCTTGCACATACATCAATCCCATGCAAACAGCAATCAGCATAGGCTACTAGACATAAAGGAAACCTATGGTGTGTTCATGTGCATGGGGAAAATAAATTCCCAGTGAAAATGTCATCTCATGTGGGAATAACTGGTGTGAAACTGGGGGAAGTTTGCAAACAGAGTTGCCCAGTTATTGGCTTGTCGTCACTTTTGTCCTCATTCAAATGGGTGTACATAATTTTGCATAAACTGTAATGTGACGATTAATCTGTCTGATTACACTTGACAACTTATATATAATTTACAAAATCTATAAGGTTTGGTTGGGGTGGTATGTTGTGTCATTATATTTTTATTTGTTTTACCATTTTCTGGGATTCTAACTGAACAAACTGATTGTCAGTCAATGTTCCAACCAATTGGATTTTGTTGTTGAGTGGCGTGGTGTATCTTGGGCAGTTCAGTGGTTTCATTGTTGCTAGCTTAGCACGCTAAACCATAGGCAGATAATGGGATTCCCGCTAGCATGCTAGTTATCTTTGTATACTAAGCTAAGTGAAAATACGAACAAACAAATCATATTGCTTATTACGAAACAAAATGTTAATGTCTGTATATGAAACAGTAGGAATTACCAAAAATGTCCAGTTAATTCCCGTAAATTCCCATTTATTTCCATAATTTCCTTTAATTCCATGAAAGTTTCCAATTTGGAATATTTCCAAAATTCCCCAGCTTAACTTCCCATGGAAAGTTTCCGGTAAGTTTCCGGAAATTTACCAGAAATTTTCCGCCCCTTTGCAACCCTAGTCTCAATGCAAGTGATTTCAGCAAGTTTCACCATGAAATGCATTACTGATTCACATTTCCATCAATTCATAATGTTCTCCTAAATATTCTCAAGAATGAACATGCTCCACTCATTTCAGAAAATCCCCTTACATCACAATCCAGGCCACAACTCATGACAACAAGTACTACTGACACAGCACTGAGAAACATGAAGGAGAATTATGAGAACGAACCCTCTTGACGTTCCTCCTCTCAGCGGCTGAGCGCGCGAGTAGGAGGCGTATCATGTACATGAGCAGACCGGGGATCCGCAGCAGGTCCATGGCATTACCGATGAACGCTGACGCAATCACGTAGTTCACAAAGAACGCCCCGTTGTCTGGCAAGAACACACACCTATGGCAGCAGAACACACAACTAAAGTTAGAGTTTAAAGTCTAAACCAATACCGTAACTTCTCAACTATTAGCCGCGGCTTATACATTGATTTAGCAATATTTCTTTAGCTATGAGGTTAATACACGGGGGCAGTTAATATGGTATTAATATGGTTTTGTTTCTTTTAACTTGCATAACACACTGTCCTGCTACCCGCTTATACACAATGCGGCTAATAAACATGAAAATTACTGTAGCTGATTTAAAAAGGTGAATGTAACTGGTTTTCTTAGTTTCTTGTGAGTCAACAACATCTTAAAATCCACATCCTTATACTACCTTTGTGAATAATTAGGAATTACAAAACATATCTCAAATGCCAAAAAACGTTGGTAATACTCACTCAAATCTGACAGCCGCCTTGTCTAGGAACGTTGTGTCAAATAGCCAGCGGAAGAAAAGATCCAAACTACAATTTGAAAAGAACAGACAACCAAATGAATTAGGGCTGACTATTGGCAAGAATCTGGCAATACGATACGCATCACCATACATGGGTTATGATTTGCAATATATTTCAATACTGCAATTTTTAAGTCTAATTTTATACAAACTGATATTTAAAAAAAAAAAAAAAAATATATAATACATCATAAACATAAAATGTAAGTAAAAATGATTGCTTTGCACAAATAATTCAGCACACTGTACAGTACCGTTCCGCCCATGTCAATAACAAAATTAAGTGCTTGCATGTAAACATTAATACATTTAAAAAAAAAAAATAGAAATTTTTTTGAAAATCAATACAGTATTGCTGAATAAAATATTGCAATATTTGATATAATCAATATTTCCTTACACCCATAAAATTAACAATACAAATTAATATAAATATGAAGGTCATAAAAACAAATGTATATTATGTTTCATAAGACGGAAATCTTTTCATCATGTCAACCAACACATCAACGGTTTATAAAAACAAACCGGATCAGCAGTAGGTGCAGTACCTGGTCAGTCCAAGAGATGGCAGTAGTAAGACCATGAAGATGAGGAAGGTGTAGCACTTGTGCATGGTGGTCCTGTTCTCCCCAGACCTGATGGGGAATGAGTGGGTTGAAAAACACACTGTTTGAATCCTAGCTTTGTCATTTTGTTTATTTTACAATTAAACGTATTTCTCCTGAGTGTTGGTGAATCACTCACACACACACACACACAAACACACAACACACACACCTAGAACTAGTTTGACCGTCTTCACCACATATGTGTTTCCTGTGTGCTCGAGCTCATGCAATTCTGTGAGTGCCTTTATTTGACCAGTCTTTTGGGTCTGTGCGTGAGTGTGTGGGTCTGTGGGTTGTGTTGGGTCTCTGTTAGCCCTTTTCCACCACCAGAGACTCTGTGAGTGCGTCGATCTGTGAGTGCGTGGATCTGTGGGTTGAGCTGTGTGTTGTGTCGGGTCAGATACCGTGTCCAGTGGGCCTCAAAGAAGGCGGAGTAGTAGACAATGGTGGGGAGCAGGGAAGAGAAGCTCCACAGCAGCAGGGTGGGGAAGAACTGGGTGACGATGGGATTCTGGAGGACCACACAGACAAGGTCATGGGGTGGGGGGGGGGTGGGGTGGGGGGGGGGAGGAGGTGTAGAGTGGTTAGGGTGTGACACCATGAAAGCACAGTGAAAATGCTCTGCAGAGAGGTTTCACTGCACCTGGAATTTACACAAAGCAATATTTCAGACTTTTCCCCCCTGCAAAACCTTCATCTCTGTCGGCTATACCTGAAGCCAGCATTCCTGTCAATATTTTCCATTTTTTATGCTATAGAATTTGAACCCAAAGTAAACTACATTCAGTAACAGACAGAGGTCAGGGTGGAGAAAATGTATTCCTGAATATTGCTTTAAAAATGGAACACACAACACACACATTAGGACCAGAGAGAACCTCGATGAAGCCACCTGATAAGTGTCTGTAATTGCACTTACAAACGGTAAGGCTGCTCCCATCCATCACACATAGAAGCAGCCCTGCTCAGCGACCTAGACTATGAACTTTTATACTCAGCTGATCTCTGGCCTGAGGCTTCCATGGATTGCACCATGGTCTAGACAGAGTAGCCACTTCCTTAACATGGAAACTTAGTGCTATATACATTGGAGAGGAAATGGGGTTCAACCCAACTTTTCAATGCATATTTTGACCATTTGAATAAGAAATCTGGACTGGAAACACTTGACGTTTGCTTAAAATCTTGAAATGAAAACAGAATATGATATGCTACGGGGGGTGGATTAACTTCCTAATCACAAAGGGTGCAATGCAACTTTCTACTGACCGCCAGAGGCGGTGCTTAAAGCACTTGGATGTCCATCACATGCACGTGTAGGTCGAGTGTTTATATCAACAAAGTCACTTGTGACAGGGGTGACATAAGCCACCGCACTGGTACTTAAGGGACACTCACCCCTGAAGTGACCTCTTGATATCTTTTCGTGAGGAAGTAGGTTTGTTGGAGTGTGAACGTAGTAGACAAACGTCTTACAAACTTTTGGGTTCAAGCAGCGATTCTTTTCGCCCTCTTTAAGACTGCGATTAGACTGAACTACAACTTTGTTTCGATGAAAGTTATCGGGCAAGTCCATTACCTCCATTTTTACGCCGTTACGAGTGGGCTCGCTCTACTTCGGCTACTGATAATATTGGAGCTCACGTTTGGTTGAGATCGTTTGGGTGTTTTCGCCTTATTCCAATATAATATAGGCTATAATATTCTGAAACATTGGATGTAATGCTTTTTTGTGTTCTCGACAGCGCATTGATAAGAGTATCTAATAAAAAAAATAGCAGCTGCTCGCCAAGTTCTGGTTTCTGACTGAGCTGTTTATAATTTCGTTCGCGGTTCATCACTCTTTCTATCCAACGGGTGAGCAGGGTTTCGGCCTACCCGCATTGTAATTTAAACGTTTTTATATTACCAGTGCAACACTCACCCCCACCATCACTGGATATTGCACCCCTCCCCCACATGGCGACCACGAACAACGAGGTGACAACGACCTTAGTCGTCAACAGCCATCAGACACACAGACCCCAGATGCTGCCCCCCTCCATCATCACTGCTGATCAGGCTATCGCACCTCTCCCTCACATGGTGACCAAGAGTAGTGCGGCAACAATGGCTTCAGCCAACGGCCATCAGTCTCTAGCCACACGACAACCCTCTCAGAAGCACCCCTCCTCCTCCTCCTCACTCTCCACTCCCCTCCCCTCATCCCCCCCCAATCATTACAGCTGATCAAGTAAGTTATCTTTTAAAAAAACTTTAAAAGACAGCCTGGCCTGACAGACTGTGTCCAAGGCTGCTCAAGGCCTGTGCTGCTGAACTGGGGGAGCCACTGAAGCACATCTTCAACTGGAGTCTACGTCTCGGACAAGTTCCAACACTGTGGAAGACATCATGTCTCACCCCCGTCACCAAGAAACCACACCCCAGTGAGCTTAATGACTTCAGGCCTGTCGCTTTAACATCACATGTGATGAAAACAATGGAACGACTGGTCTTAGGTATGCTCAGAGCCCAGGTACGCCATGCACTAGACCCGTTACAGTTTGCATACAAGGAGAACGTGGGCGTGGACGATGCCATCACTTATCTTTTACACAGGACACATTCTCACCTAGACAAGGGGAAAAGTGCTGTGAGAATCATGTTCTTTGATTTCTCAAGTGCTTTTAACACCATCCAACCCTTCAGACTGGGAGACAAGCTCTTGCAGATGGGTGTGGATGCTCACCTGGTAACCTTGATTACAGATTACCTGACCGAGCGACCACAGTTCGTCAAACTGAAGAACTGCCTCTCTGACACTGTGATCAGCAGCACCGGAGCACCACAGGGAACTGTGCAATTGTAGGGTGTATCAGGGACGAGCAAGAGGAGGAGTACACGAGCCTGGTGGAGGACTTTGTGCAGTGGTGCAAACTCAATCACCTTCAACTAAACACTTCAAAGACCAAGGAGATGGTGGTGGATTTCCGCAGGTCTAAGCCCACTCTGCTACCAGTCTCTATTGATGGGGTCAATGTGGAGGTGGTAAGCACCTACAAGTATCTGGGTCTCCACCTGGACAATAAACTGGACTGGTCAGCCAACACTGATGCACTCTACAAAAAGGACAGAGCAGACTGTACTTCCTGAGGGAGGCTCTTGGGTCCTTCAATGTGTGCAACAAGCTCCTCAGGATGTTCTACCAGTCAGTTGTGGCCAGCGCCCTCTTCTATGCTGGGGAGGAAGCACAAAGAAGAAGGATGCTGGGCGACTTGACAGGCTGGTAAGAAAGGCTGGCTCTGCAGTGGGAGCTGAACTGGAGTGCATCACTTCAATATCTGACAAAAGGACCCTAAACAAACTGATCAACATCTTGGACAATGAATGTCATCCACTCTACAGCACTATCAAAAAGCAAAAGAGCTTGATCAGCTGGAGACTTAGAGCTCACTGCCATGCACAACTGAAAGGCTGAGGAAGTCATTTGTTCCTAGGGCCATTGAACTGTTCAATGCCTCACTAAAGGGAAGAGGAGAGATAGACTTCTCTGCTTAGTCTGTCTGCCTCTCCACCCTCTCCATGTTTGAGTACTGACTGTCACTACTGCTTTACTACTGTTTTACTAATGTACACAGCCTAATGTTTTACTGCTACACTGTTTTTTTTTTCATGCTATATTAGCACACATGATCAATGGCTGCGGTCAGGCTTCTGCTACAATACTGAATGAATGAATGGCTATAACCTATTACCTCAACCTGTTCATGCACTGAAATAGTTTTTTACTCTACCTTGTCTACATTATACTTTACTCTACTATTTGTCCATATTATTTATGCTGGTCTCTAGACCTTACTCTTGCACTGTTGGACTAATGTTGGACTACTTTTTGCACCTTCACCATGACACTCACTCTCTTGAGCACCTTGCCATGCACACATAACTAAAGGACTTTGGTTGGACTACTTTTTGCACCTTCACCATGACACTCACTCCCTTTAGCACATTACCAGTCCCGGCCCTGTCACTACAAGCGTCTTATGCTTGATCACCCTCAAGCACATTGGACTTTCTTAATTTAATTTATATAGTGTATTTAGTATTGTTAGTTTTCTTATCTTGTACTGTCTTTATTGTACAGTGGAGTTTACCATTTCTGCTGTTAAGGTCTGTCTGTCTGTCTGTCTGTCATGCTGGGCTGTGAGAGTGTATTCGCTCCTTATTGCTCTGTGCCTAATTGGTTTGGTAGCCTAACGTTGCCTGTATTATATACAGTATAGTTATTAAGCTGTGACTGGTTTTATCAGGCAGTGTCCGCCTTCGAGTAAACGGACATGTTTATGATTTGTGTGGATTGTCGGGCCCCTCTTGAGCCTGACGATGGCCATGATGAGTGTCCAAGATGCCTTGGCATGGAACACCTAAGGCAGGGGTTAACTGAACAGGCATGCATGAACTGCAGTTGCCTGAGCTGACACCCAGGCCGCTAGGCTGGCCCAACTGGAGGGCAGGCTGAGCTCTCAACCATCCCCTGTACACAGGGATTGGGTAGAGTCCCCCCAAGTCACTGAAACGCAGGGCAGAGTCACGGGAAGTCCCCAGTAAGAGTAGAGTAGTCAGAGTTTGCTGAAATCAAGGCTATGCTTCTTGACCTGCAACGACTCGAAGCACAGCCTGCTGGCGGTTTCGCTGCCGCCGCTTCACTGTCTTCGTCAGAGGCACTGCCCCCAGTGCTGTCCCCAGCTGTGGAAGCCCGGGAGGAAGATGTGCTTTTCCTCTGAGAGCTTAGCGACTGTTGAGTGGGGGGAGGAACAGGCAGATGTGGTGTCTCATGACTCTAATGCCAACACCCTAGTTGCTACCGGACCTAGTTCACAGAGGTGCTCAGTCGTTAGCCAAACATCAGCGGTCAAACCTGCTGTGAAAATAGCGCTGGCACGCCTGGGGTTGGACACACCACCGGCTGAGGTAAGTATTCAGAGTGGCTTTTTTAAGCAGGCCTCCTCTTCTACTACTTTGAGCGTTCTGCCTTCAGCTCCCTATATCGAGGAGCTGCAAAAATGCTGGTCAGATCCCAGACGCTTTCCCCATCTCCCCAGTGACTGCAGAACCCTGGCGAACATGCATGATGCATCCAGTTATGGTCTGGACTGCATTCCAGGTATAGAACCGACCCTCACGGCCCTGATCCTCTCACCTGAGGAGGCATTAAGGCCGGACACACGCCGTCCCCAGCCACAGTGCCGTTTAACAGATGATTTTATTGGAAAGAGCTATGATTCTCTGCATGCTCTGCGTGCATGGCACGTATTGGTAACTCAATGTCACATCTGATTGTAGCCCTGTCCCAGACCCTCCAGTCCTGGAGTGGACCCATTGAGAGTCTGGTTCCCTGTACTATACAGACTCCTGGACAGGCAGCCATGGCGCCTCCCCGTACGCAGAGACCTCCTCTCTCAGCTGGGTGGCCAAATCTGGCACCCGAACCCAGCACGATTACAACTGTGGGTGTGGCCTCTGAAGGGCCGAACCATTGTTAGGTACATGTGATCCGGCAGTGGTGCAGATCATCCACAGCTCACAAGCACCTTCCACTAATGCGCTCTACGCCAACAGCTGGGAGCTTTTTGTTAAATGTTGCCAAATACATAGATGGGAACCAACAAGTTGCCCGGTACCAGTTATCCTTAATTTCTTAAAGTCACATCTTGATGAGGGCCTTGCAGCTTCCACTATAGCTGCTATATCGGCTATGCATAACAGAGTGGACGGTGTAACAATGGGATCCCATACACTGGTGACCTGCTTTCTTAAGGGTGCTCAGCGACTAAGGCCCCCTCAACAAAGTCCAATACCCTCCTGGGACTCTGGTTCTAAAGGGAACTATGTCAGCACCCATTCGAACCACTTGGAAGGTCAGACTTAAAATGGTTCTCCTTCAAAACTGCTTTTCTCTTAGCCATGGCATCAGCTAAGAGAGTGGGGGAGTTACACACCCTTTCTATCAGCCAAGAGTACTTACAGTGGAGTCCTGATGGCACAGGATTAACCTTGTGGCCAAACCCTTCATTTTTGCCCAAGGCCTTTTCTTCATCTTATGCAAACCAGCCTCTCAGCTTGGCGGCCTTTGAACAGGGGGATGAGCAGGGGCAAAGTGATATATTAAAAAACTTGCACATTTCTAAGGTTCTATAGGGTCAATGTAGCCGCAAACAACCCGTTAGCCACAGCCACCCTCTCAAGCCACTCTTAGACTTCATAAACGGGAAAGAGGTCTTCCTCGTGACCTTGTTTCTATTTGTCATCCAGGTGCTTTAAGCACTACCTCTGGCGGTCAATAGAAATTAAATATAACGAAATATAACGAACGGTTCTATGAATTTCGGATGACCGCCAGAGCTTGGCAGTCGGAATACTGCAGAGAAGATTGCCAAGAGGTCACTTCCGGGGTGAGCGTACCTTAAGTAACGGTGCGGTGGCATACATCACCCCTGTCACAAGTGACTTTGTTGATATAAACACTCGACCTACACATGCATGTGATGGACATCCAGGTGCTTTAAGCACCGCCTCTGGCAGTCATCCAAAATTCATAGAACAGCGGTAACATTCGTAACCATTGTTTTATTCACATACATTCATATTTGTTACCATTTTGTCAGATGTTTTCATGTTCCCTGACCACCTTACATTTTGATCCCATAACTGCATGAAACAGCTAATGGAAGTGTGCACTGATTTGCTGAATTTGCAAACAGTTTAGCCAACGTTTCTAGAATGGTTAGTGCTCATAAAAGACACAAATGAGTTGGACAGAAACCCAGCTAGTGATTGGTCTTAAACTGTCTCTTACGCGTCTCTGCAATTGTGATAAATATCTCAGTATGACGAGACGATCTAAAAGAATAGTAAATGAAACAAACAAACAAACAAACAAACAACAGGTCCTCCAAAGAGGTAAGGTTGTAGCTCTTACATTTAGGTACTCCACGGGTTTAGTTACGTTGAACTTGTCCATGGTAGAGATGATGATGGCAGGCGTGGTGAGGAAGAAGAGGAGGATAAAGAGGAGGCAATTGATGATCAAGCAGCGGACCCACCAAGAGAAGCCGCCCAAAGATAAGTGCTCCCTGTCAGCAGAAAAGTAGCACAGTTTCCGCCAACAATGACTTGGACAGGCTGCATTGCAACATATACAGCACATACAATTTATATTCAGTGTTTTTTTATATTTAGTTTTATGCACTTTATGTTAACTAGGATTGTCTTTTAGTGCTTCTATTTACTATTATTTATTTACTTTTCCCCCCAATTTTTATTTATGTGAAGCATACCGAATTGCCTCGTCTATATTATGTACACCTGATTTCACCTGAGATCAATGACAAACACCTCTAATGCATCTCTCTAGCGCAGGGGTCTCAAACTCCCGGCCCACGTCCGGCCCAATTCCGGCCCGCGACGTATGTCAAAATAATAATGTAATCCGGCCCTTGAGGGTATTTTTAATTGCGACAAACAACGATACTGATTAAAATAGACGATAGATCCAAGTACGATGACAAATCTCATTTGTACTCTCCTCCACTATTTACTAGACATCCAGAGCTTGATTCAAACCCAAAATCGCTGTGCAAAGTTTCCAGGAAATACTTGTATTACACGCGAGAAACACAAAGACGTGCATTTGTAATGACGCGGAAGCGATACAGGCCATAGTTTTGCAAAAATTGAAGCAGAAATAGGCCTACACCAAATGTTGAAAAACGTTCACGTGTGATGAAGTCTTAAGTTGGCTATGTTATTCACCTATTCTGATTCTGAAGGATAATATCCTTTTGGAGATTATGATCAATCGTCTATTCACAGTAACAGTCACGGTGCGTCTGTGAATGGAGGCGAGTCTTTGTGTGTATACAACGGTGTCCACTAAGCATACCATGCTTATTTCGACCCTCTGCCCAACATAGCTTGGAGGTTGCAGTGGTAATCGTGATGATGGTGTCCGTAATGGACGTGGTACAGACAGCAGGGCTAGTAGAAATAGGGCTTTAAAGAACTACAAAGTTACGCGATATAATGCAAACTTCTGGGTACTTAGATTACCCGCGATAGGAACTGATTTGACCAGGATACTTTATTGTAGGCCTTGTGGTTATAGGCTAGTAATAGTTTACTATTTTTGGTATACATCTTAGGTGTTTTCCTGTTAATTTGTTATGTGGGTAATATGACAAAAAAGAAAGTAAATCTGCTCAAATATGTTCATCCAGTATTTACTGAAAGGTGCATAATTTGAGGAGCTTGCCATCCAGTGGCAAATTGGGTAAATGTACCCCCTTCATAAACTTTTGTTTATACTCAAAGATTTGTACATTTACAGTAGGAATTTATCACTGACCACTTTCAAGCCATGGCCTTTTGAAAATTTGATATGGTGTTGCTTTTTAACCCTGACTACTGTGACTACCAGTCCAAGTAAAAGGGTTGAGCCGCACCAGTAGACATTTTGGGGGTCTGGGGCGTAGGTGACAGTCCAGTCGAAGGTGTGCAGGCTAGTACTGAACTGGGATGACCTGGGTTGTCGTCGGCATTGGCAGCCACCCTGGCACTGACACGCGTTGAAGTCCTTCAGGATCCTGACACATGGATAGAGAACAACAGATGTTTAAAAGGAATTTCAGCTACATAAAAAAAAAAATTCCCTACCTAATGCGCATGCCAATGACAGCAATCAACATTTTACTTGAAGCGCTCATTATTCAGAAATACTGGACCACCGAGTGTTGGCACTACTCATTCAATTCAATGGAACTTTCTGCAGCATTCAGAAGGGGCCGTATAATAACACACAGCATTAGGTGTGTTAATAAGATTAGCAGGAGAATGTTCTAGAATGTGAATATATATTCACATTCTCTTTGACAGATTCTATCAGTCAGTGGCACAGTTGTTGGGGCTGGACACTCACATGGCGGTCATGGCTTCATTCTGGAAGGTAACGAAGGCCATGCCCAGGGGTTTGGTGTTGACCTTCTCCCGCTCCTTCTTGTACTCCTCTCTCAGCTTGCACTCCAGCTTAGTGTAGTAGTCGATGGCCTCCTCCTACCAGACAGGATTAGCTATGATTCAGTGCTGCACACACAGCTATTAAAATAGGCACACACCCCCACACAAAACTGGTCATGGAAAACCTTCACAAATACACACACACACACACACACAGCGCACACACACACACAGTCCCTGTAGCCACTCCTCAGAGTTCCCTGAAGGTAACCGAGTACACAGTTTCCAGGATCAACTACTTGGTGCTGTAGACTAGTGTGCCAACATAATAACTCATCAGACACAACATTCAGATTGGCAAGGGCTGGGTCCAGCAATGAAGTGTTAGATTTTAATCAACTCATATGGTGCAAACACACTTGCTGCTTCATGTCAAGCTGCAGTAAAGATTTTTTTTAAACCAGCAAACTAACTACCTAAAAGACACGCAGAAACCTTGCAAACACCAACAACAGTAAAGTTAGCACTGCTACAAGCGTGCTAGTATGCTAACTGGTGGCTCTTAGCAATGCTGTGGTGTGAAAGCTCTTTTTAGCATGCGCTTTCACATGAACATTTGCCATTAAAATACATCTGAAGATGATAGCAAAACTGTTTACCTATAAACACATCAATAAGCGACTCATTTCTGCAATCTGTTGCCTTAAAACTGAACTGTTGCTTGCCTCCCCCTCAAGTACATTATCTGCCTGCCAACATATCAGGTTCCCATTCATGCACATTACTGGCAGCCCTGCACTAGGGAGCAACACTAACTGACAGTTCTGCCCTCCGAGGGGACTAGATAAAAACGTGTGCAGAGAGCCATGTGTCTCGTCTGGGAGTACGTCACTTCACGATTCAGTAACTTCAGCAGCATGAAGAACAGAGTTGCTGCACAACGGTTTGATTTTACAGTAGTTAATTAACTCATAATTACGTAAATTAACTATACAATAATTAACACAAATAACTTCTTCTATATTGTGGTCTACGTGTTCTATAGTTAAAGATGCACACACATTCATTCACATTTACCCACCTGTGGGGGAGAAAAAAGGTGCAGTGCGTGAAATACGGTATGCGTGTCTGAATGCATGTATGTGTTTGTGTGTGTCTGTGTGTGTAGTAAGCACATCTGTAAACATGTCTGGCATACTGGCATGGTATGGTATTCGTGTTTGTACGTATACATGTTTGGTGTGTGTGTGTGTGTGCGGCCGGCCACCACACCTGCTCGCAGCCCTTGATGACACAGCAGCACAGGTGTCCGCAGGGCTTGGGGTTGATCATGGTGTGGATGTGCTCTTTGGCCTCGAGGTCTGTGAAGAACTTCTTACTGCGCTCGGTCTTCTTCCTGCAGACACACAAACAAATCAGTCCAACAACAACAACAACAACAACATGGGCCTCAAGGTATGGGTGCCTTTGGAAAATAGATTTACAGTACTGTGCTATTCTGCCTCTCAGCTGCCACAAGCCTTCAGAGAATCTACAATAGCTCTTTGAATAGATTTAAACAGGTGCTGTCCCCAATCTGAGGTCAGGACAACATCATGCGAAACGTACCACATGGTCAGGCAGTTTCATTTCCATGTGCCAGGAAAGGGACTTTTTGTGTTCATTACAAGGTAATTAGGGGTCATATCCATGACAACTGAATTGGAATATGTAATTTTTACCTTTCAGAGTCCAGGTACATCAGCTTGGCCACATCGTAACAAATACGAGCCTCCAACACCACACAGTTCTCATAAGCCTGTCTGTAGAAAAAGCAAAAGAAAACAACCGCTTAAAAACATGGGATTTGATCCAAAAATGTAAGATAAAGTGATAAAGTTATGAGTAATCTTTCCCACTTCAAATCATTATATATCTACTCACTATGATAGCCATCTATCTTAATGTGATTAGCTACCCACTTTCATCCAGTTAACCCAATATAAAAACTGACTCATCATAACCATGTCCATGTCTGTGCTCCGCTGCGGTTGACCAGGTCTGGCCCTAGTGGTTTCACATCTGTATTTCTCATCTGACTCAGAACTGACTCAGCATCAAACCGCATATAGGTCTCCATCTCCTCTCTGCTCTTCTCCATCTCGGTTCTGCTGCCTGGTTTACTTTCCTGACTTTCTCTGACCCCTGCTCTGACTGCAGGTGTGGGTGTGGGGTTGGGGGCAGTGAGGAATATTGGTACCCGGTGGAGAGGGGTTGCACTAAGGGTGCCAGAAGAGACAAGGAATGCCGCAGACAAAAGAGCGTGTCGGCTCGGCAAATTAAATTACTCCCGACTTCGTTCGGCGCTCGCAGTAGGCATGGGTGGGGGTGGGGTGGGGATGGCTGGCCGAGGAGCCGCAGAGTGTTCCGGAACACTCAAGCTAACCACATGGCCCACATCACTCAACTCCTCTGGCTCCCATTAGGGGCAATTAGGCCACATAGGACTCCTCTTGTCCAAGCAGAGCCAGCGGGACAGAAGAATTTAAGTTACGTATAAACGCCTGAATAAATTGTCCAATGTGACTCGTACCTTAAATGATGTCACCCCCCCACCCCACCCCCTCAGCCTCACTCGGCTGTTGGGTATTGAGTTTCTGACTGAGTTAGGCATTACAATAGTTTCATTGATTTCATTTATACATTTTACAGGAATGGTCATCTCACTAGAAGCGAGTCCTGGCTACGGATAGGATGGAGGGACTACTTACTCAAAGTGATTCTTTATGTGCTTCTCCTCAGCATACTTTGAAATCCCATTGATAAATAAAGTGCGCTTCACCTAGTAAAGAGCAAAAAGGCAACAAGCACAAACAAGCCAATTTGTACATTAATAGAGTGATTGATTCAGCTAAGACCAATGCAGCATTGAAAACAATTTAATCCAAGTGTTGTCAGGAGTGTTCCTCATAGCATCATACTCAGGCCATTATTTGATCAATTTTGGCAAGTGTGTAAGTTTAGCATGCAATGCTGTCTATGAGTTCTTTGGAGCAGGCCTGAGGTGTGTTCGAATGTGCAAGCAAAGGCAAACGTTTGTGAAACATTTTCAAATAGTGTTTTGTTTGCTTTTAGCTCGCTGCAAATGTTTGTGACAGGGTATCTGCACATTTTCCAAGTGCAAATTTAAAGACTTTAAAGACCTTTTAAAGACAATGAAAAAAATAAGACTATACCACAGCAAAAAGATACACATGACAACTTAAAACTGTTTTATGCAATAGTTTTTTATTCTACCAACCCCCACCCCATTTTGGATGTCTAAAGAAGTTACCAAATATATTTTGGCGAAAGAAAAATAATTGTGTGTGAATTACCTTCACACCTATAAATGCCCTATTTTAGGGTCTGGGCTGCTTGCTTTTAAAGCTGGCTGTACATATCTGGTTGTGCTTACTGGCTGAGGCTGACTGTTCTTCACCTGTGTCTGTAGTAGCCTAGGCTACTTGCCAAAGACATGTGCACTGGACTGGATTCCCTTCAATATGTTTTTCAAGCTATTTAAATATTTTAATAGGCCTACTTTATATAATTTACTATGTGCATCTTGTCCCATATGCAGCACAGCAAATTAAAGTTAATCCACTACTTTACATTTTGCATACCAGTTGTATCTAAACCAATCAAAGTTTGACTGAAACATTGTAAAACCATTGACTTGTTTTAAATTAAGAGGTCCTCCTGGCATGATCCTGCTGAAAACTGCTGGTTTCATCTCAAACACGCACGCATTATGAACACACGTTTTTTTTATGTAGCCAGTCGCCGACATTCAAAAAATATATGGTTATATTTCACAACTTGCGAAGTAGGCCTACTGGGAAACGCTGGCAAGAAACCTGCTGACATATATTACAGGTATTATAACTTAGATATTTTCTTCGTTTGTCTTCTTTTTATGTCAGTCCGTGGTTCCTTCATAAATTGCGCAGCAAATAATCAGACGAGTGACAGAAGCACTGCACATAATTTGATCAACGTTGCTGCGTCCGAACAAAGATTCTAGATGCCCAGCGCAATTCCAAAAAGGAGGACAAATGAACATCCGGCGGCTTGAGGCTGCGCCGGACGCCAGACAGGGCTTTTAAAATCCATATGTCCAGCCTAAATTCGATCGTATGGCCAACCTATCGCTAACTGGCTTACCAACTCTTTCTCCCGCTCACATAGGCTACCTGCGTATCCCTCAGGCCTCTGCACGAAAACGTCAGGCATATTTGTTCATAGCCTACTGTACGTTTTTCACACCTTTAACCACACCCGTGAAAAACATCTTCACTCTGCAACCACTACACTTCCTCCCGTAGCCTCATAGTCACTTATACAATTGCTTTTTAAATACATGAAACCTGATGGAGACATTTCACTCGCTCTCTTGCACTTTCGCTCACTGGCTACATGGGCCCATGCATAAATGTAATACCTCCCTTTCGAAAATTCAAGACATCCAAGACAATTTAAGACTTTTTTAGGCCTTAAAAACCGAAAGTTGTATTTAAGACTTTTTAAGGATCCGCGGGAACCCTGTGTGAACACACAAATATGTCTGAACACACGCAAACACACCAAGATAGTTCACAACAATTTGAAAAGTTCATGGAGCAGTCAGAGGAAAAATCTGATGAGCCTGACCCAACCCAACACTCTCAAAACGTCATACCCACTCCCTCTTATAACCAGAATACAGTACTACAACTTAGAACATTTCATACTATGCCAATCCTGCTGATTTCAATACAAAAACATCAGTCACTCCCACACTTACACGCACAGACATGTCTATTCATGCACACACGCACCTCCTCTACCCCCATTGTAATCTGTCCCCTGTAGAGTCATGTTTTGTTTTATGTTGTCTGTGATTACAAGCTCTGTCTAGAATTTCAAAAAGTCTTTGTATAATGTATGTTTCATGTCTTTTACACTTAGGTGGGTTTTGTAAGGTTTGTGGGTTTTTGATAATATTGTATAACACCTATGGAAAAACTTAAAAACATTTTACATTACTGCCCAGTGATTCATAAAACAAGTGTAAAAAATGGATCACAAAAGAGAAAAGTTTAAACAAAATTGTTCATATTGTTCATCTAAAATGTGCGTCAGTGTGCCCAGATTCCAAATAAAACCATAATAGGGAATGCACACAGGGGAAAGGTTTGTTGTGGCTCTGACGACGCTGCTCACCAGGTCATCTTCTTTGTAGTGCATTTTGGATGTGTGGCGCCTCATGCTGTACACGGTCAGCAACAGGTACAGGAAAGCGAACGTAGTGTGCAGCCATAACAGGCTATCCCTGTGTGTGTGTGTATATGAGAGAGAGAGAGAGAGAGAGAGAGAGAGAGAGAGAGAGAGAGAGAGAGAGAGAGAGAGAGAGAGAGAGAGAGAGAGAGAGAGAGAGAGAGAGAGAGAGAGAGAGAGAGATCTTAGCAAGTATTAGCACTCAGACCATAACAGGTGAGCACACACACACAAACACACACTCTCCTCTCTCTAAGGGGAATTTCAAAATAAATCTGGAGGACAAAACAAGACACAAACACACTCACCCCGACTTCAGGTTGGCTATAGTGGTTCTCCCGAAACTGTACGCATTACCCTCTGTTGAAGAAAGCAAAGCAAAGCATGTTTTTAGAGGAAATGTCAATATTGCACTCACATGTGTTTGAGGCAAGCAGCCTGGAAGTAGGGCAAAGGCCACTGATTGAGGAGGAGGAAGCGAGAGAGCTGGATGCACACGAGTGAGGCACAAGGAACACACAATGGCTTCTCATCTGATTTAGTCTCCTCT
Organism: Alosa alosa; assembly: GCF_017589495.1. Lineage (NCBI taxonomy): Eukaryota > Metazoa > Chordata > Actinopteri > Clupeiformes > Clupeidae > Alosa > Alosa alosa. The sequence goes on along the minus strand of NC_063206.1, from coordinate 24,850,844 downwards.
TGCCATAGCACGCAACGCTATCATCTCCTTGTTCAATAATCACGTCTTCTGACCAAACACAGGAAGCCATATGAATACTTACTGGTTAATGGTACAAGGATACAAGGAAGTTTATTGTCACATGCATATAGTTGCTGGATGTAAGAAATGCAGTGAAATTATGTCTGGTGTCAGCCTATTTGTGCATTTATGGGGGGTAAGTATAAGTATAAGTATAAGTATAAGTATATATACTATTTTGATCCCATGAGGGAAATTTGGTCTCTGCATTTATCCCAATCCATGAATTAGTGAAAAACACTCAGCACACAGTGAACACACAGTGAGGTGAACACACACTAATCCCGGCACAGTGAGCTGCAACAACAGCGGTGCTCGGGGAGCAGTGAGGGGTTAGGTGCCTTGCTCAAGGGCACTTCAGCCGTGCCTACTGGTCGGGGTTCGAACCGGCAACCCTCTGGTAACAAGTCCGAAGCACTAACCAGTAGGCCACCGCTGTAGAAGAGGGGTTTAGTAGATTAAGTGGCAAGGGCTGCATAATAAAGGTGGGGGAGGATTGGGATGGGGGCACCAACCCCCAAGAGCAACAAAGGAGCACCCAAGAGCAACAGGGGCAAGGAAAAACTCCCCTGGTATGAGGCCGGCATTAAAAAAAAAATAATAATAATAATAATAATAATAATAATAATAATAATAAACAAAACTTACTTCTACAGTCAATTACAGATTCTAACTGAAGCCTGTGTGATGTGTGCACCAGAAATTCAAATAAAATATTGTGTTAGCGAAATGCCACACTGCTGTCCTACCTACAGCACACAATTTACTATCTTTCTTTCAAGATCAGTATACGAGCAGTGCAAAGTGACTCGAACCCTGGCCGACCGATGTACAGGATATGAAGCCCCTTCCGTGAGCCCCACGCCCTGAGGACAAACTGCATGTGTGTCCACTCTCCAGCTCAAGCTGGTGTGTGGTGAGTGTTCTGGCGCACAATGGCTGCCATGCATCACCCAGGTGGGTGCTACACATTGGTGCTGGTTAGTGAGGTTTCCCCTTCAATGTAAAGTACTTTGGGTGCCTTGATAGAGCCCCATATAAATGCAAGTCGTTGTTGTTGTGGTGTTGTTGTTGTCGTCGTCATCGTCCAGTAGCTGGTCCTCTTACCCAGCAGGTTTCCTGAGAAGTTGACAGGCAGGACGATGCCGACGGAGAGCACGCCCACCACCACCAGCAAGCCGATGATGTGGCGCTGGAAGGACAGGTAGTGCACGGCGTCCTCCCCGCACTTCTCCCGGATTTCATCGTCCCTGCAGGGAAGGACAGAGAACACAGCGCATTGGCAAACATAACTCACTGCCTGTGCCAACACAGACACACCACATCCACGAGAACATCTTAAGGTAACCCAGGGGAACCACATTCACTCTAACCATTGTGAGTTAAACAACTACAGTATGAACAAGCAGGGGGGTCTTCTCTTGCGTATATGTATACATGCATACATACATGTATATATACACACACACATACATACATACATACATACATACTTACTCACTCTCTTTCTTGCTCTATCTCTCCCTCTACCCCTCACATTCTCTCACACACACATTTGCATCTGTTGACACACATTCATTATCAGACATTATAGATAGGATTAATGGGAGGCCCAGTAGAATTGTAGGATGGGGGGGGAAGGAAAAAAAAACAACTCACTTTATTCTGAAGATGGCTGTTAACCAGGAGCAGAAGCCCTGCAACACAACACACACAGCAGATTAATTAATTGAGATCAAAAACATGCCAAATGAATAGCCAAGAACTACAAAAGATCATGTCCTTCCCAAACCATAAATACAATATTAGTCTGTGAACACTGAGAGAAAGCGTTCTCGTTGTGTGTGTATGTGTATGTGCATCTGTGTGAGACAGGGAGGGGTGTTTAACTATCTGCAGACATCTTGACAAATATCATCAATACTCATTACAAGAGCACGCACGCACGCACGCACGCACGCACGCACGCACACTCCTTTCTGGTTGCCCTTGGAAGTGCTTACATTGTCTCTCTGGTCGTAGTCGACGGAGCTGGAGATGGAGGTAAGGCGCTCGTAGCGGTCAGGCGTCTGCGACTGCATGGCGGACGCCACACTGCACAGGAGGAGAAGGAAGAGAGCCACAGCGTCAGAGCCCGACGACTCTCCTGCTGGCCAACTGGGCCCACTTCAGCCACCACCACACACTTAAGCTGAGCCTCCCCTTACCTGGGGAGCTCAACAACACCCATGATCTAAATCAGTGTCTGACCACGCTCTGAAATGACCCTAGGAGGCTACCGTACGGTAGGACATTTCATTAGTACAATGAGAGAGCCACCGGTAGTGTGGGTCAGTCCGACGCTGTGGTGACTCGCTTGTTGCACTAACCTGCGGGAGCCTCTGTGGAGTCATTTCATGCAGTGGCAGTTAAGCATCCTGACACACACACACACTCATCATTGGGTGACAAGTGCATATGTGTGTGTGTGTGTATGTTTGCACACAAGTTAGGCGATAGTGGAAGACGTCTGTGTGAGAAGAAAAGCACCCGGTTACCCATGTGGAAGGTAAGGTCATGCAAACTACCACACACACACTCTAGAAAACACAAACGCACACACCCGACAGAAAAGGTTTAGTGAAGATTAAACACAAACTGAAAGACTAGACCCACCACCAGTCGGAAGAACGGTGTTTGTAATCCTGCTCCACATTGGGTGACCCCTTGCTCTGTTTTAGTCGACAGGAAATACTGACTACAATACCCATAATCCCATGAGAATAGGGACCAACAGTGGAAACATATTCATATCTTAGGGCTGACTTGTTTGGAATGTCTAACATCAGGAAATACAACTTCCTCAGAGAGTTCAGGGTGGGTTCTAATACAGACATCGACTGAAAAAGGGAGGAGGGTTACATGTGTTTTTAAGCAACCAAAGTTGGGGTGGTTCCTACTCAACCACGGGGCGAAGGCTACCTTTACCTTTCCCTGTGCGCGTCCTGCCTCTGTGGGGCAAAGGGCACACTCAGACAGGCCGAGAAGCGCATGCTTTGTGAGAGAAGTGAACACACACACACACACACACACTGATTACAAAAAATGTGGACACAGATTGAGACAAGGCCCAGATTGTACTGGGTAGAGAGTGATCAGTAGTGCAGCTACAGACACGAGAGGGCCCTTCCACTGAGAGAAAGACATAAAGAGGGTGAAGAGGGGCTGAACGGATCTCATACCGTCTAGAAACGAGAGGAAGAGTGTTAATTTGGAAAGGTAGAGCAGTGGGAGAAAAAAAGAAAGAGAGAAGGAGACAGAGTGGCGACGTGGAAAAAAACAACGACAAAAACAAAAACATACTATTCCCGTTCGTCCAGGCGCCGGTACCGTTGATCCTGTCTTCAGAACCAGAAAAAGAAGAGGGAGAGAGAAATTTGAGTTTGGCTTAAGGGCTTTTCAACCCCTGGTGTCTGCAAAGAAATAGATTCCTGTCAGCTCTTTCAGAAGACCCCTCCCTGCCTGTTACGACCCCAAACTGCGAGGGGTACTGCTCATAACATCTTGACAAAGGGTTTTAGGCATGTGGGACTGCATGTCCACAGAGTGACAGCATACAGACAGCCCCCTCGAAAAGACAGAAAGACCCTTCATCTTCACTGAACTGTGACCTTCACTGAACTGTGAGGTCTGAGCACAGTGCCCAAATGCTTCAGCTGGTCAAACTCAAGATCTGGACAGGAATCGCTTACTGGGTACAGTACACAAGGAGTAAAATATGGGTTATATAACATTGTACAGAACTGGGGGGGGGGGGGTGAACATGCACCATACTACTTTCTTCATACAAGCTGAATGTCAGCTAAATCTCATAACCCATCATGACGCTATGATCACATGACTGGAACAAGAAGAGTGTGTGTGTTGTGTTGTGACTAAGACTGATCCATACTAGATCGTAATCTAATGAGTCATGAAGTGGGAATCGCAAAAACTATGAACATCCAGCTGCCAGTATCTGCCACCATGGCGCTTACAGTCACATGACAAGAAGCCTCTTCCCTAAAACTAAAACAAGAGTCACATCTGAACTGAAGATGAGCCACTGGACTTCTGTGTCTGATTCATGAAGTGGATGAAAGTGCCTTCAGGAGTTCATAGTATCAGTGAGTTTAATGGCCTTTTTCTCTGCGCCTCAGCTGGGTCAGTCTGCCGGCAGGCCTCTATGGTGGGGCTCCCAGCTGAACAAATGTGGTGTGGGGTGATCGAGAGCGGCTCTCGCCCTGAGCAAACAAACTCCGGAGCACTCCGGTTTGCGGCGGCCACGCTCTCCTGCTGCGCGCTCGAAAGGCTACACCTTGTTTGGGGTTCTGGGGGTTGGAAATATCAGTGTGGCGATCCCCCCCCTCTATCTGCAGTAGAAGAAAGAGTTTGTGGTGTAACAGACTCTGTGGTATTGTAGCCGATGAGGACGTTAACACATACAGACGCCCATCAGGACCTCGGAGAAGTGTAAGGCGTTATCAGCCTTAATGAACATACAAGATGGATGAGATGTGACATCAGTGTCTGATGTGTGACTTGCCTCACAGCCTTTATTTGAAAGGGGAGGGAGGGGGGAGGGGGCATACAATGTACAAATAAGCAAATCATAGTGTAAATCCTGTAAAAGAGGCAAATGTCAAACCCTACAGTACACATATCAACTGCATGATTCATATGCAAGATAGGCTGTACCTGGGAGTTGTGTCATTGGGCATGCTGTCTGAATTGCACAGACATGCTGCATCCTGGCTTACCTGTCTGCATCTGTGACCAGGGCCAGCCGACCATAGTCCCATGCCAGCTTCCGCAAGATGGAGAATACAAAGAGTAGAACCTATGGAGAGAGGAAAACATACATCCATATAAACATACCTATGTACACGTACCACTACAACTACCACTACCACTACTACTACCACCATAAGAGTATTTTCAGCTTAACTAGTGCTTCAAGTCCAGTAATGCATGAACATCCAATGCAATAGCATCCACCACACTGGACCATACATTTTCAAACCGCAAGTGGCAATTAATGCTCATCATTTAGTTGTCAGCTTTTGTTTTCCCATCCATCAGTTGATCCATTTAAATTGATGTAAAGAGAGAGAGAGGAAGAGAACGGTAGAGAAGAGAGAGAGAGAGAGAGAGAGAGAGAGAGAGAGAGAGAGAGAGAGAGAGAGAGAGAGAGAGAGAGATTAAGCAAAAGAGAGAGGGAGCGGTAGAGAAGAGAGGGAGAGAGGGAGCGAGAAAGAGAAAAAAAGAGGGAACGAGATATGTGAGTGTTTTGAGTGGTACGCACCAGGAAGCACATAAAGTCAAGGGCGAGGACCGTGGGCACGCCTCCGAAGGGGAGACCCTGCAGCACAGTGCTGCGGATGCGGGCGGAGAAGCACCAGGTCTTGTTGTCAGCAGAGCTGGGGTCCACCTCCTCCGGCCTGGGCAGGGCCTCGGCCAGGCCACCAGCCCAGAGCCCCATCAGCACAGCCAGCACAGGCAGCAGCATTATCACTGCCGCATCCTGCACAGGGGTGGCGCAGGGGACACACAGGGGGGGACGGGAGGGATCGCACAGGGCACAGAGGATGGGGGGGGGGGGATAACACAGGTTTAGCACACTTAGCATAGCACACAATTAGCATAAAGTTTAACACACCATTTGACATTTAGCACACTTAGCATTTAGCACATTTAAATGTAGCCTGAGCTTAGCACACTTTAACACAGTTTGGCATAGCAACACAGCCCGAGTTTATCAGCGCACTTTACCATCAGGAGTTCAGCACACGTTCATATGGCCTAAGTTTAGCACACGCACACTTTAACATAGCAGGGGTAAAGGCAGGAGGTGTCTTTCTGTACATGAGCATCAAGCAGTGCAGTTACATGTGAATCATTAAAGTCTAGCCGACATGCTAAAGGAACAGAGGTGATGATGGGTGGCATGAGCTTTCTTTCTCTCTCTACTGCTGAAGTACCACATCAACACAAAGTTGAGTGGCATAATGGCAGAGCCGGCGAAGAAGCAGCGAAAACCCTTGACGGAAGATGCAAAGAAAAGGAAAAGAGCTTCAGACCGAGCGAGGGGGAGTTTCGTAGAGAGAAAGCATCAGGCTTGCCTGGTGTCCCTTTAATAAATTATTTACAAGACATGCTACATGCCCTACAAATGTCTTACACAGCACAGCAGACAACACACATCACACATCACACACACTGGCACAGTAGGCACTCCATAAAACACTAAAACTAAATAAATGTTTAGAAAGAGCACTGTGAGCCAAACGAGGCGTTTATGCCTCTGAGATAAGATCTCTGTTCAGCTCTACAGAGTTGCAGAACTCATAGAGCTGCACTGCACACATCCACTCTTGGTAAGAATCACCATTCCTCATCCCTCAAACCTTTTATTTGCACCTTCTTTTCTCCTTTACTGGATTGGGCTACCTTTCTGTAACAACAACTACCACCAATGGCAATAAAGTATGCCTAGCTATGTACTTGAATTTAACCCTTAAAAGGTGTGGGTTTCTAACATAGATTTTTTGCAGAATGGAATACTATATTGAATTGATATTCTTTAAAGCGTTCATTTTCCAACATTCCCGTACACCTTAGAGAATAAGTAGGTAAAACTGAACACTTCAGTGAGCATGTGTGTTTGATGTAAATTACAAATAAAAGGGAAAAGGCATCAGAAGGTCAGAAAGACACAAAAAGTAGAAAGCAACCCGGAAGCACTCTCAAAAAGTGTGTGTGATGGCATCTGAGACAGGCAGTAGTAGTCCACACAAGTCTCTCTCCCTCACACACACACACACACACACACAGTCTATTGGAGACTCACTCTGATGCTCTTGTTCCCTTCACAATGGGCTTGTTGATGGGACACAAAATAGCTAGCATCCCACGGACATTGCAGTGCTAATCGAGTTAGGGGCTAACCGCGTAAAACTCAGCCACATGGCCGTCTACATTACAGGCGGACGGCCTCCACCGTGGAGAGGGGGCAGTCACAGGCTCTGCGGGTCTCCGAGTTGCTGTTCCGCTGCAGCCTTGCTCCCGAGCGGCCAAAATACATCTGAAAGGCAGCGTCTGTGCTGGGTCATGTGACTACCAATAACTCATTTAGTCTCCAGGAGGCCTCTCTGAACAGGCAATTCAACTCAGCATCACACTGCAACACAACTCAGCATCACACTGCAGACAGCAGGCTAGGCTAAATACTATAAAGGGCTGTTGTCAGTTTAATTATTTACTTTTTCAACTTCTATTATTCTTTTCATTTTTGCTCTCCTTTATGCTGAGCGATACCGGTATAGGCAAGCCTTTATTTTTTCCATTAATGCCCAGGTCAGGCAAGACAAGGGGCTGTATTTTGCACCCTGGTGCATGGCGTAAAACTCATTTTCCACCCGCGCAAAGTTTAATTCCTTATTTTGCACATTTATTTTTTTAAACAATGCGGCCGGGGTGTGGCAATTAACAACTTAGGGAGTGGCTTAGCGCATTGTCTAAAAATCGCTATTGTACACCTGGTCAGAAGTCTGTATACTTCTGTTAATATATGTTATTTTAGAGCGCATTGTCAACAGTCATATTGGCGGGTGCACAACGCACCATCCTTCTATCATCCATGAACGCACACCAGCGCACGTCCATGCAAAACATTACAAATTGCACGATTACAATGGGAAACAAAATTAGAATAAAATATTACAAAATACTGTACATCTCATGATGAGTAGTTATTCACCATCATTTGCAAATTAGTAATGACAGTTAAAGGAGAATTCCGGTGTGATATTGACCTAAAGTGTGTTGAAACATGATACCGAGTGTGAACGTTTGTCTCATAGCCCATCTTGGCTTGTCCCCTGCACTCCAAAATCTGGCGCTAGTTAGCCGATGCTACCAACAGCTTTATCAATGGTGGTGCTTCGGCATCGGGCTAGCCATGCAAATAAATCACTGTTTTACACCATTTACGAGGCTCAATGTATCTCCACACTTCATTAGTAGACTTCCGAGGGCCCTGACATTTAAAACGAGACATTGAGAACTTTGAAAAAGCAGTGGTAGTTTACTTACAAGATGATTTATACAGACAGTATCTTCAATGGGTTTAGAGTTTGCAGCCATCTTGAATTTAGTCACGATAAGTCGAAATCCAGTAAGAATTAACAGGTATGATAAGGGATCAGATTCCAAAAATAATTCAGTGGAAATGCATGGATTCCAGTTGCTGCTACAAGAAACTGGAATCCATGCATTTCCACTGAATTATTTTATAATTATTACACAGCTGAAGACGCACTGTCACGAGAAATAAGCAACTCCTCTGCAGGATAAATGTTTTTTTATCCAGTCATTTGAGCAATATTAGGGTAAGTGTTGCTTTTTTCAGCCTATGTTTTCGATGGTAACCCATTGTCAGTCAATAGTGAAAGTAACTGCATATAACTGTCTTGTCGCTGACTGACACCATGGTGAAGTTAGTTTCACTTTGCCAATGAGTTCAAATAATAGAGCAGTGGTTCTCAAATGGGGGTACGTTAAGGCACTCCAGGGGATACGTGAGATTTTAAAATATACATATATTTAAAAAGTAGAATCCATGCAAAAATACTTTTTATACAATTATTTAATAAATATTTCAGAAAAATATAAGTTCATAAAATTAATTTTATATTTCAGTAAGCTATTCAATTTCATTATCCTAAAAACCCAGAGTCCCCCCCATACCAGGATGGTTCGACCCAACCTGTCACATGCCACCCGCCATCTCCTGTCAATCAATGTCAAAACTCAAATAGGGTGACCAGACGTCCCGGACAGTCCCGATATCCAAGCAGTTGTCCCGAATCCCGAATCCTGCCCTAACTGTCCCGAAAATTAAACTCAATCAGAATACTCAGTAGTTATTTTCTGATAAACATTAAAAACTGTCCGTAGAGAGGTTGAGTCGACTGCATGCAGCCCCCGACGGAAGCTAAGTGTCTGGATGCAGCCCCGGCTACTTTGTTTCTTTTTTGACGTTCTATAATTAGGCGCGAATATGCACTGATTTTAGCTCATTTTCATTCATTCCTTGAATGAACCCCAACACGCCGCTAAAAAGCAAAAGCGTCTATGCAGGTACCGGGAGGAGTGGGTGGAGGTACCCGTGGATTGACAAAGCCTTAAGCGACGAGATGAAAGCATTCTGCAAAGTGTGTAGAAGAGAGTTTGGTGTTTCTCACGGAGGGGAGGCGCCATGTGTGCAAAAATAAACCCGCCTAATGTCCGATGTCGTTTTAACATAGCCTAATCTACTTAATCTATACTTAATCTAACAATTATTTTGTATTCTTACTTAATGACCCATAGTTTTGGCAAGGCTTGTTATTAGCGTTAGGGTATTATCCTTATCCTGAAAGGTCTGATTTGCACTGTTACGCAGTCATTGTTTTTTTTTTTCACAATGACTGTGAGGCAGACTTGATGTTTGAATAAAAATGTGTTTTGGTACAGGTTTGAAAATTCAATTTCTTTTATAATCTTGTCTATGTAGGCCTACAACCCCCACCCGCTTAAAAAAAAAAAAAAAAAAGCCCGAATTTCAGCCAATCTCATCTGGTCACCCTAAACTCAAACGATGGAGTCGTGGTTGAGGTGTAGCGGTAATTCGAGCTGGTTAGGGGGTACTTGGCTGTAAAAATATTTCACAGGGTGTACATCACTGAAAAAAGGTTGAGAAACACTGTAATAGAGGAGCGCAAATGCGTGAAGGCTATGCTAGGTTTTAGTAAAGCATGGTTTAGTGGAATGACTATTCCATACAGTCTCGCAAGCAGCCTCCTTCAAATGTGCTGTTGAATGTCAAAATACCGATGCATTTATTTGACATTGCGCTTTGCGCCGTTAAAGGGAATGACAGATGTCATTCTTATTGGTTTAAATGATGTTACGCCCCAAACACACCCATGACTGATTAAAAAGCCTAAGAACACCTTGTTGCGCCATGCGCTCGACGTTTGATAACGAAAACCCTCCCATGTGTGGACTGGACATCCTACTAAATTTGAATAAGCTTTTGACGAGTGACGATGCACTTTTGACTGTCATGATGGGGCCCAAATAATCAAGCACTGGCAAGCACACAAAGTACACAGCATAGTAAAAACATACAAAGCAATTGGCAACATAGATCAATGCACTGCAAAGAGTCTGGAAAATAAAGGGTAGCCTAACCGCCTAGAGAGAGAAAAAGTGGCTCTTCCCAGTGCCCAGGGCTCTACAGTGCGCCCATTTCACTCGCACATGCGAGTAAAAATAATTGCGTGCGAGTGCAAAAAAATATTTAGGCGCACTGGTGCGAATGACTTCTAGCCAAGTCAATGTTTGCCTACAAAATACACCGCAACATCGCAAAACATTACTGGTGCGAACCATAAAATCATGTCGCCAATATAGCATAAAAACTACACCTCCCATCAACGTTAGCAGTTTTCGCGTTGTGACTAGCCAGCCAAGATACCAAGTAGGCTAGAACTAATTTCTTCAATCCACCGAATTCATCGGATATATGAGGAACAGGATAAGATTCTGAGAATGCAATGAGAGAAGGAAAAGGTAACATGCATTTTAGCCCAGTTGATGTATTGGGTGCAATATGCATAATATAGCTGTAGCTTAACAGTCACAAAAGTAGCCTCCCATAATAGTCTCCCCGCTTTCTTCAAAGAGAGAACGCTACAGACAACTCCAGGCATCCATGCATGCTTGTTTGTTTTACAATCGAATACAAGCTGAAGTGCAAAAAACGAAAGTATGCATAGGCCTACCATTTGACAACTGCCCCCCATCAATGCAGACATTTCAAATAGATATAAATATCACTGATTAGACCATGTTGGGTTTTGTGGAAGAGAAAATTCACGGTTTTAGTAGTAGGCCTAGTATTGGGCAGTATGCAGTCAGAGGTCACCCATGGGCATTTTAGGATTAGCTACAGGTGGATTCACAAATACATAAATTGGCCTAGGGACCTACATTTGACAGGATAGCCTACTTCAGGCTATATGCAAATATGGCAATGCATTATATTATTTTACATTAACAAAATGTAGAAAAATAGACCGGACTGAAAATGAAGTATGCACTGATGTTCTTTAACTGTTGGCTGCAGTGTAAAGTTACATTATGTGTAAGTTAAGTATAGAACTGACTGTGCCTCCAGATTTTTGTCTGTGCTCCTAAATTGTTTAACTTGGGCGCACAAGTGTTCCTGGAAAAAAATGTTAGTGTAGAGCCCTGCCAGTGCCTGCTAATGGGTTTGGTGGAGGGCTATACATTAGCTTTTATGCTAGGAGATTAGCCTAGATGATTGGGTATTTATGAAGTGCTCCATTACTAAAGCCTGTTGTGACAGTTGTAAGCTCATCTAAACAGTCTAAGGTACCGCTGAGGTCATATTCATGTCATCACACAACAGGAAGGATAACAAAGGGCAGACGGATGAGACAGGAAGGTGATTGTTGATCATGTACGACTAACTGCTATTGTCTCCTGTTTTGAAAATATGAGAAGAATTTATTTGAATATGACAAGAATTGAACTACTTAAAATATGCTGCATTCAAGATACAAAAATTCAGTTTACACTAGCATGTTAATTCTAATATTCTGACATTCTGCCAGCTAAAGATACTACAAGGTGAACACTACTTAATTGTCCAGTGAAATGGGTGACAGGACAGCATGTAGGCCAGACTACGAAACAAATAAAAATCTTGCCTCTGATCCAACTTTTAATCCAACCTCAAGAGCCCGTCTCTTTGTTGTCACCACTAGTGTGCCCCATAAGTCACGCTTGCCTCTATTTGGAATAGACCTCGATCCGCCTTTCAACCTAGCCGCCACACAGTCAACAACAGAGCTGCCAGCTCAGTACAGCTTCACCTTACTCAGTGTCACCACGTTGCATAACCTCTGTTGTGACTCAACTGCCACAACATGTGTGCCTAACAAGACTGTGCAGATGGAAGTGCATGACAATTAGCGTCATGTTGACTATGAGAATACCACGGATATAAACGAGTGTGTACTAATGTGTAATGTTACCGCAGGGGAGAGAGAGAGATGCGGTTCTGTCTGAGCATGCAGCACTGCTTTCTACTGTCATGTAGAATTCTGATCAACTGAGCCAAACTCAGAATGATTTTGACAAAGCGAAAGAACACTGAAGAAGTATAGCTTTAATGCACACCTGAGCATTGGTTCATGAAACAAGCTAATGTAACATGTTGCTGTTCAGCTTTTATACCCCTTGAAGTCATCATTGACCTGAGACCATCTGCCCAGGTCACCTCTGACCCTTAGTAATAGCTCTGTTTGTTTTCACTTAAACCATTCTTCTGTTTCCATATACTAATGATACTAACCATTCTTCTGTTTCCATACACTAAGGATCCTACATAATTCAGTTTCACAAAATAATAATGTTACACAAAATAAAGATACTACATAAAAGATACTACACTACATGCACGCACACAGGCACACACAGTGAGAGCATGTCTTGGATGCGTCTCATCTGGTCTCTCCAGGAACCAGACTGGAAAAACTGGTTAGGGAGAGCATAGCCTAAGCCCTGCGGACGAACACCAGGGAGGAGCAACCCAATCAGACAGACTATGTCAGGGCAGATACACAGGCAAAGAGAGAGAGAGAGAGAGAGAGGGAGAGAGGGAGAGAGGGAGGGGAGAGAGAGAGGTGAAGGGTGAAAGTATGATAGGGAGTGAGGGAGTGAGAGACAGAGAGAGGAAGAGGGGAAAAATAAAATAAAAATGGTGAAGGGTGAGAACAGAGGGAGGGATAGAGAGAAAGAAGGAATACAAGAGAAACAGTGAGAGAACAACTGACAACGAGAGAAAGAAAGAATGGCTAAGGGAGAGAAAATGAGATATGACAAAAGACAGAGGTATAGGACCATGGGAGGAAAAAGCACTGGGCAGCCTGGGCCACTATAAAGAACTTTATCAATGTGAAGACAAACAGTGCTCTTATTCGGACAATGGGTGTTGGAGTGTGGGTGTGCGCACTCAGCCCTCAGTCACAAACTCGACACAGATCTGCTTGGCAGCGTGCTCAGACATACCAAGAACACGGAAACTACTACAACCACTATTCCCTCTCAAAACCGCCTGACGAGATCCATCACAATCCACAAACATTATGGGAGACAAAAAAATTAGGATACATCTTCGGAATGATTAGACCAACAGTCTGGGCTTAAGGCAAAGCCACTATATACAATTGTCCATTTTCAACTACTAAATGTCCCAGTGCATGCCTTAACGTTATTAACTGAAATTAACGTTAACCCGTAATGATCACCTGAAAGACAGGATTTTAATGGAAACATTAATAAACTAGGCAATCCAGCAGTAGCCATGGACTGCTGCCACAATCTTCAGAGTCTGTTTAGAGCGGCGTAGAGTCAGTGTAGTGGGCTTGTGCAGAGCGGCCTCGAAGCGACAGGCCTCCTTTCTCCCCTCCTTGCCCTGACATCACTCACAAGGGACACAGAACAATAAACAAACGGAGTTCAGGCAGTTCAGGCGGCCCTGCTTCGGCCCACTGCGGTGGAGATGCCACCCATTCCGTACTGGCACTGACACTGGCGTGCCAAGGACGGGGCATTGGACGAGTCAGCTAGTGAAGGATGCATGTTTTTAGACTGTCCAGCAACTTTTCAACAAACTCCTTTACCAGTTTCAGTCTTTTCATGCATGTGAATCCGTTCTTGTGAAAGATGGTGGACCTTCCCGATTACTCAAAATAAGGAGGACTATGGGTGTAAAGATACATCAAATCCATGGTTTGGTTTATATCTTGATTCTTTTTTGCCACGGTTTAGTTTCTACCTTGGTTTTCTTTTTTTGGGGGTGGTGGAAATGAAACAGAGCTCAAAGGACTATCTGTATTTGAATCTTTGGGGCTGGGGAGGGGTGTGTATTGCCATTCTGTCTTCTCGAACCAAAACACAAGATCATGGATGGTTGTTTCACAATTTTGGTTGTGGTATGCATATTGTTACAGGCCTAAGTTACGTTCGGACTAGGTGTATTTTTTTCGCAGCTGCCGGCGTCCGTTTTACATTATAATCCTATGGAGTAGACTGTGTTTTCAAAAAAGTCTTTAGCTTCATTTAAAATGTAATTGCGGGCGTCTTTTTCTGCAGCTCAGGGCTGTTTTTAAAGTTGAGAAATGTTCAACTTCTAGCGGTAAAACGCCCTACGTCAACCTGTTTTTTGACAGCTGACCAATCACAAGCTGATAACCGGAAAAAAAACCCGCTTTTTGGAAGAAAGACAATGGCAGATTTTTAAAAACAAAATCTGAAAAAGCGGTATGCACAACTTCTCTTGTCAAAAAAAGAAGTCAAGTCTGAACATACCCCAAGGCAGAACTAGGACCATGGGTAGGCACAGGAGCCTTCACTGACAGTAGGCACATATGGAGCTCTTTTAAGCATTCTAAAACATTATAAAAGATTAAGATAAGATTAAGATATAAAAGATATAAAAGACTGAATTACCCATTTAGATTAACTGTAGTGTATAAGTGAACCATGTGTTGGAAAGTATTATTACAGGTCATTAAGAGAGGGCAAAACCTAATGTCCAGGAGTTATGAAATCACTGGATTTAGGCTAATCACATTCACAGGCTTTGCCTAAATGCACTCCAGAGTCACTGCATTGCTGTCATGGTTTCACAATAGTGTACACTCAGACACCAACAGAGCACATGAAAAGAACCCGGTGCCACCTCACCTTCCAGTGCTGTTGCCATGGCCGGCTCTCACCACATACAAACACAAACAGAGCTAGATGGGGGCAGCGAGGTGGACCGCCTCACATGTTGCTGCTTTACTTTAACTTTGCTTTAGGCCTGAAGGTCTGCAACCTAAACGTTAGTGATGATGACTGATCAGCACAGCAAGGAATTCAAGGTACACATACACACAGACACACACCTCTATTTGGGCATGGCAATATCATGCGTGTTTGAAGTATTTGCTTAATTCTGTGTACAGCTTATCTGCTTGCCTCTTCCTCCACCCTTCTGCATTTCTATCCCTCAGCCCGGCCAGTCTCCAGCAGACGAGTACCTGATCCTAAGCTGGGTTTAGCTTATGGTTTCTTCCTGGTAAAAAGGGGGCTTTCCCTCGCCACTGTTGCACTGTGCTTGCTCTAAGACTATGCAATGTGCTTTGAGACAATATTTGTCTATTGTGAGTGGTGCTATATAAATTCCTAAAGCTCAACTGAATAATCTGCCCTGGTAGTGAAACTGACCTGTGAACAGGTGGCTAGGTTAGCGGGCAGCTGCTTGCTCCCAACAGACAAGACAAGACAAGACAAGACAAGACAAGACAAGACAGCAGAGATTGGGAACAGCTGACTCACAATTGTAGATTGGGCAGAAAATGGCCAGAACTGAGGAAAAAGCTCCAAGGCTGACCAAACTGTTGAGTGTGTTCTAACACAATGTATACACACTTTTCACAAAAGTTTTCAAAATGGATCTTTGAAATCTATGAAAAATTAAGGATATCATTAACATAAATCTGTGAAATTATTGTTGTGAGACAACCTAAAATATCAACGTAAATGTTGTGAGACAACCTAAAATATCAACGTAAGCCTCGATGTGTGACTTCCAATTATGAGAGCCAGAAAAAAAACACACACAGGCTGAAACACGCCGTCCCAGTGAGAAGTGAAACAAATGCCCCCTGAAGAGCTTCCCTTTAGGATAAAACTCACATCCCGTCTCTGTGGGATCCAACAGGTTCAGTTACCCAGCTATGTACTTCTGGGTATAGACCCTTTCAACAAGGTAAACAAAAACAATGCTTGAACATTCTATTTGGGCCCCAATCTACTTCCTCTGCATTAAGATAACATATGGAATGTTAAAACGGAAGTCTTGTGGGGCCAACTATGATGCTGATAATGGAACTCTCTTGAAAGGGTCTATTCAAGATCAGTTGTTTATGAGGTTGATTGCTCTGTGCGATCATGATCGCTTTCAAGCTATCCATGCAGCCACTCCAGTGTTTCCCACAGAATTAGATTCAATTTGTGGCGGTAGCTGACTTGGACAACGGGGGGGGGGTATTAAGATCGTCTTGATAGTGTATAGGTCTAATTGAGTGCCTGTCATTTTAAGACGTTTGAGGGAACCCTTGCAATTGTAACACATTTGAAAGGCTGCTGATGTGTGGATGCAATTTATAACGTTTTCTACATAGTTAAAATAAAGGTTCACGTACTTCTCCTTGGGACAAGCACTTTTGAATTTTGGAAAACACTTTTCCATTTACATCGGGATTTTTTTCAAACATTCAGTGTCAGAGTCAATAAAATGAGCCCTGCAACGAAATTGACAAGCAGCTGTAAATAGGCTAAGCATGCTAAATTCGACATCCAAACAGTATTCTAACGTTAGCTTTGAGATACTGCTTGATTTCATAACTTAACTTAGTTTAGTCTCTTCAATGTAGCCTACTATGTTGTGATAAGACCTTAGCAGAGTTCACTTCAATGCAGCAGTTTTGAACAAATTTGCGCAGCATGGTCACGATGCTAAGCGGATTTAATAGCAATTTAGCCAGACGTCTTCTATACAATGCTTCTATGTGGCAACAACAATCCTTCAACAATCGTGAATATTTAGTTAAATGCACATGCAGAGGAGTGGCAGCGGGCTACGAGAGAGAGCGGGGCGGGGCAAGGAAAGGCTGCGTGAGTAAAAAGCGCAGCTCAATGGCAATGCAAGGATTTGACCTTATATTTAATTTAAATTAAATTAAAACATAGAATATTAATCTGTGGCGGCCAATTTTCATTTTGTGGCGCCCCGCCACAGATTAGTCAATGTATGGGAAACACTGCACTCTGAGAAACCATTGGCATACTATTAATAATAATAATAATAATAATAATAATAATAATAACAACAACAACACCACTAAGGGGTACATATGTCTAGATAATTTTATAAACTCATATTTTTTTTGTCTTGGTAGGCTTTTGTACATTTTAATCACTAAGCTTACTTAAGCTTAGCGACATAACGTGTGGATAACTGATAATTCATCTCCTTGTCATATTGTAGGCCTATCATACTGTGTTGTGATCCTGCTGTTTTCCCAACCCTGTTGTCACTTCCAACAAACTGATAAACTAACACACTGGTCTTATGTCTCCTTCCATTCATGGGGAGACACAATGCAGACGAGTAGACGAGTTTACTCTAGTCTACATCATCAACCTTGGGGTCGGGACCTGTCACCTGAAATTCAAATGGGGTTGGCTGAGATATTGGGTTCTTACAATTGACCAGTACATTACATAAAAATATATACATTAAATAAAATAATAATAAAAACATTATATCCAAGTTAAGTAAGTAATTGGATTCTTCATTACAATCTAGCTATGTAAGCTAAAAATAAACGTAGATCAATGCTTGATCAACCTTTCAAACAAAGTAGCAAAACAACCAGGCAAGTTAGTCAAACAAACCATTTAGCTTGCTAGGACATTTGGGTATACAGCTCTCAACTGGATGTGACAGCAGAGATGAGATGCACTCTCTCACAAGAATGATTGGGGTTGCCAACGTTTTGTGACATCAAAATAGGGTCACCTGTCAAAAAAGGTTGGGAACCCCTGCTCTACATAAACATTCGTGTTTCGGAATCGTTTTGCATTCCAGTGTGTACAAAGATTTTTTTTTTATCAAATGCTGTGTAAATGTAGCCTGGCGAGCCAGACCCACATTAAAATGTAGGGTCTGGGCACTCACCGTTCGCAGTGCTCAGTCCGAGGGGCTGGATAATCAGTTGTCTTTCAAATTCCCTCTGCACGCAATAGGATATTTGTTTTCAAGTAGCAGGGAATTCAAGCCAAACCGTTGCAACTCTGCCAATCAATCATTATGTTAAGCCCACCAAACGAGTCTATATACGATTTCAATGTCCTGATTAAGTTTCAATTTCTGGAGCTCACAAGCCAACGGAGAGTTGCTAGACTATCCGCTAGGGGCGCGTCTAGATTTCTAGGCTAGTGTAAATGCGATTAAAAAAAAGAAACGCATTAAAAACAGTCAGTTTAAAAAAGAATCTAGATGTAAACAAGCTCTAATACAGTAAGTAGTACTTTGAAAAGTGCTATAAAAATAAAGATGATTATTATTAGCAGTATTATTATTATTATTATTATTATTATTATTATTATTATTATTATTATTATTATTATTATTATTATTATAATATGACTACTACTACTACTACTATTATTATTATTAACTAGATGTATCGCAGAGCGACAAAATATGACCGCCGCCCAGTCCAGCACATTTTTTCCACAAAAATAAATCACGCTGAAAGGCCTATATGATTCTAACTAAATTGCATTATCCACACTTAATTCTCACTGGTATCTGCTAGACAACAAGTACCAAAACATGATTAGTTCATAGATTTCACATGTAAAATTCATTTTATACAACCCCACCCCCATCTTGCCTGTTCATTATTCTGAGAAATTCTTGAATTGTGTGCATGTGTGCGTGTACATGTTTATGTTTATGTTTATGTGTGTGTGTGTGTGTGTGTGTGTGTGTGTGCCTGCGTGTGCATGTGCATGCATGCATGCGTACATATGTCTACTGTGTGAGTATGTGTCATACGTATGATTACTGTGAATGTATGTGTGTGCGTTTGTATCTGTTTATGCACATGTGTGCATATGGAATGGGTTAACATGACCCCTGGAGGCAATCATATGGAAAAAATTGGTCATCCTAGGCCCTACGGTTCTCAAGATATTCACAGAAAACTGTCTGCCCTACCCTCCTTTTGGGGGGGGTCCAGTCCAGCAGGGGGGGGCTACAGATCAAAACGAAAAACGATGGTTCCATGCTATCCATGTGGGGTTACATGCCCACCAAGTGTCGTGTAAACCGGTCTTTCAGTGTCCCAGGAATCCTTGTTGGTGTACGGCCATTTACAGGCCAATGAGTGTACAGTCACTAAATGTACACATAACCTAATTTTTTTAGACCCCCCCCATGGATGAAATTCTACGAAACTTGGCATACCCCCAGAGAATGCCAGGTCAATCATACACATAAAATTTGGTGCAGTTCTGAACATCTTAACTGAAGATAGGGGTGATTAAAGCAGAATAATATTGCATTTTCATTTTTTACCGGGGGGGGGGGGTGCAAATCACAAATGAGTGATTATGAGCCAGGTTGATGTGGGCCCTTGAGACCAACATACCATAAAAGAGAACTGTGTCTGCCCACAGAGAACTGTGTCTGCCCTACCCTCCTTTCGGGGGGTCCAGTCCAGCAGGGGGCTGCAGATCAAAACGAAGAATGACGGTTCCATGCTATCCATGTGGGGGTACATGCCCACCAAGTTTTGTGTACCCCGGTCTTTCAGTGTCCCGGGAATCCTTGTTGGTGTCACGGCCACTAAATGTACACATAAATTATTTTATTGTAAGGCCCCCATGAACGAAAGTTCACAAAACTTGGCATGCTTTCGGAGGGTGTCATAATGATCCTACACTTTCAATTTCGTACAGTTTTGACCATGTCAGCCAGAGATATTGTGATGAAAACACTTAATTTTTTGCTTTCTCATTTTTAACTAGGTGGCGCTATACATGAAATAAGTGGTAATGGGATGGGTTGACATGCCCCCTATAGACCAACATGCAAAAAAAAGGTGGACCTCCTAGGCCCTACGGTTCTCGAGATATTCACAGAAAACTGTCTCCGGCAACCTACAGGCCAGTTGGTGTATAGTAACATAAATTAATTTATTGTGTGGCCCCCCCATGAACGAAATTCCACGAAACTTGGCGTGCATTCAGAGGGTGTCAATGATCCTACACTTCCAATTTTGTGCAGTTTTGACTATGTTAGGTCACAGATACCTGTGATTACAACACCTCATTTTTACTTTTTTGTGTTTA
This sequence comes from Alosa alosa, assembly GCF_017589495.1. Taxonomy (NCBI): domain Eukaryota; kingdom Metazoa; phylum Chordata; class Actinopteri; order Clupeiformes; family Clupeidae; genus Alosa; species Alosa alosa. The sequence goes on along the minus strand of NC_063206.1, from coordinate 24,830,717 downwards.
ACTAGGTGGCGCTATACAGGAAGTGAGTGGTTATGGAATGGGTTGACATGGCCCCTTGAGATCAACATACAAAAAAAAGGTCCTCCTAAACCCTACGGTTCTCGAGATATTCACAGAAAACTGTGTCTGCCTTACCCTCCTTTCGGGGGTCCAGTCCAGCGGGGGGGCTACAGATCAAAACGAAAAACGATGGTTCCATGCTATCCATGTGGGGTTACATGCGAAAAAAAAAAGAAAAAAAAAAAAAAAAAAAAAAAACTGACTAAACCTATATGTCCGCCCCTTCGCTGCGCGGCGGTCATAATAATAATAATGATACATTATTGAAAATTATTGCTATTATAAGTTAGCCTGACGAGCCAGACCCACATTAAAATGTAGGGTCTGGGCACTCACCGTTCGTAGTGCTCAGTCCGAGGGGCGGTTGTAATCGGTTGTCTTTCAAATTCCCTCTGCACACAATAGGACAGCGCTATGAGTCCCATGCGTTTCCCAGCAGCGGAGCTAGTTGGCTAGTTCAAACTTTTGCCAACTTAATAAAAGCTTAACTCGTGTCTCACTGTTTGCCAACAGCAACATCCATCTTATTTGTGGCAGGGAATTCAAGCCAAACCGTTGCAACTCTGCCATCAATCATTATGTTAAGCCCACCTAACGACTCTATACACGATTTGATTGGCCTGATAGAAGTTTAATTTTTCGAGCTCACAAGCCAACAGAGAGTTGCTAGACTAGCCTTGGCAGCAAATGTAGGGTGCGTCTAGATTTCTAGGCTAATTAGAAGTTCAAAACTGCCAAGAAACCAACAAAGGCTCAGCACAAGGCAAAGCAAAGAGTACAGCCAGAGCCCGTCTACGGAGAGCCTCCCCACTCTCTATTAATCCCATACAAACCGAATTTGGCTGCAGTCCACCAGAGTTCACCTAGATGGCGATCAAGGGCAAGTCCAAAATACATGGGGTCCTATGGAGCTCCATGGCTACATTTATTGTTTTCACCTATTTAACAACTGAACTCAGATTTTATTTTATTTTTCGCAAAATGGATATGGATTATCAATCAAAAGTGAAATAATCCGGGAGTCATGTCCTTTCGTTTTCTTACAGGTTGGGTCGTTGTTGCCCATAACACGCTAGCATTGATGCTATACTATGCTATGATCATGCTAATGAATGACGTCATTGACACGTTTGAAAGGCTTTTTAGAACAATTAAGTGTCTTTAAAAAATATAATACTCAACCAAGTGTATTGTCTTTGCCTCCCCTTTCGAATACAATATTCAAATTACTTGAAAAAACATTATATCCCGAGAAAAGTGGATTTTGAGGGGTACAGCTCCATAGACCTCCATTCATTCTGGACTCGCCCGCGAGCGCCCCTAGATGCAGTACCACACCGGAAGAGTTCCGAGAGTGAAGGTTCTCCCCTTATTAGACATTCTCTGGTACAGTTCACTTTATTTGAACAAAAGGCTCGTCCTCAACGCTGCTGGGTTCAGAGGCCTGTGACTCAGTAGCTCTAACCACTTTTGCACATGTGGCTACCTCCCCTGCATTATGGTCCAAATATGATTATGTAAACATCAAATGTAATTACGAAGTCACCTGATCTGGCTATCAGCACGGGCTACACACAGAGAGCGATTCTGATAATGCTTGTTTTTAATCTACGCAGATCAGATTGCTCTGACACATTTGCCGTGTCAGGTGAGTGGCCGCGCAGTTACCTTTTCTGACTGAACAGAGAGTTCTGACGGTTGAAGGCAACAATAGGCTACATCAGGTTGTCCAGAGAAACTTACACAAGAACCTTCCATACAGCTCCACGTGTTTTGACCAATGCAATCTGACAACACTCAAAATCCAATATCAACGTCTAGAATATACAGTCATCTATCAGCTCTAGAGAAGATAAAGGAAGGAGCATTGCTCTGATAATCTTCAGCAAGGAAAACGCTTCAGGGACAAGGGGTCCCGTCAACCATTAACCACATTACACATCATTACATCTGCTTCATGGACCTGAGAACTCATCTGACACACACATCTGTGATTTAAGAGGGTTGTCCTTAGCATCAGTCGACCAGCTAGAACGCTGAAGAGAAATTCAGTCACCATGGCACAGAGTCCCTAAGGCCAAAGCCATCCAGCTTCAAAAATAAAAGTCAAATAAATATGTAAAGCGAAACAAAACCGGAATAGACAGAGGAGGAGTGCAAAACTAAATATAATCTATAGGGCTAAGAGAAAAACAAATGAAATCGATCAATCGATGAAGGTCAATCAGTCCAAGCAAAGTGCTGCGGGAAAACCTGAAATAGTAGCCGAGCCAACACTCCATGTGATGGAAAGAGAAGCACCAGTGAGCCCTTATGAGTTACCTAGCAACTGAGGCAGCACAAGCCTTTGTGTACAGGGCGACACACACACACACACACACGTTGAGAAGAGATTAAGATGATTGGTAAAAGTGAGTCATGATGTGATGAGTTGCTGAATGTTGCTACCGGACATCAATCTGAAACCTGAGACCTCTCAGGTCACCATCTCATACGGAGACCCAATTCCCACGCATCACACATCCAAATGTGCTTAGTCACCGTGGCCAGGACAGCACGTTGCCACTTTGTAAACATACTGTGGGAGTTGATCAGGTGCACCCACTGACTAAGAAACAGTTAGTTACACCACACTGGAGCCCAAATTACGACAACATCCATTCCTAGAAAAAGCAACACTTTTATTGCCTATGTTGACAGTGTCGCTGACATATAGCCGAGCATAAATAGAGGACTTGCTATGGACTTGTGATAAGAGAGGACAGTGAGGGTCACTCGAAGCTAGAGGTGGGAACCTGATGGATTAAAGCTTGTTACTGGCTCTTGTGTGTGAACTCATGAGTGGAGATGGATATGAACGCTATGTAATGCTACGCTGATGACCCTGGCAGTCTGCCTGTCTGTCATTGTCCACAGTGTGTCTGTGGATAAAAAGCATGGCGTGAATATTTTAAGATGTTCAAGAATGGGCACTCTAAATTAAGCATGAGAGAAATCCACACCCTCAAGAGCAAGGAAAAAATGCTTCAATCCATGATCTGAAAATCAGCTCAACGATATTTTGAAATAATGACAAAGAATAGTGATTAGATGTTACTTTTAACTTGGGCCTATATGCAGATGGCTACACAATTTTAACATGACTTCCAACTACTCCCAGGTACCCATGCCAGCCACAAGTCTGAACAGGGATCTTTGTCAGGTTTCCGGTTTCTAGGTAAAATACCATCATGCTGCAAACAGGGTTTCAAATGCTAAACGTTTGTTTCGCAAATCAATCGCAGTAATTTAGTGGAGAGTTCTTCAGGATTACAATCAGGATGCTCTCGACCGAGACAAAAGGATTGACACTAATCTCCAGATTATTATGATACAACACTCTGCCTAACATTACATCATCTTGTAAAGCAACGTTAGTAATAATAATGTTGTACATAACAGAACACACTGGAGAAATTAACAAAACAGGGGTTAAAAACAAATGTGTGAATATAGCGGCCTAACGACTCACTTCAATGACCAACTGCACGGGTGAGCCTTGCAGTCATTGGCTAACTCAAAACAGCATCTCCAAAATCATCCATGAATTCAAAATTGCCGGAAAAGGAACAGAGATTTTTCAACATCGAACAGAGATTTTTACACTTCTGGTCGAAGCCGCAGGAAGTTTTCTGGTCCCCCTTTCAGCACTTGTCAGTAGCTAACGTCATGCCGCCAAGAAGACTGATTGCCAACTACTTGGCCCCAACCATGCAGGATGCTAAAAGACATACGCCTATGGTCACCCCCAGAGATGGAAATGTAGAACTAAGAGGCTACGGTTCAAAAAATAAATCGCATAACAAACACACCAGATGCATTTCAAGCAAACACATCTAACGTTAGCAGGATATTTGTGGCCAGATAATGTAGACATTAAATTAGCGTTAGTCTAGCGTTAGCTAAATATAAGTACACAATGTACAAACAGCCATGTACACAATAATACCCAATTTTACAAATGCAAGTTGGATAGGCCATTGCTGTTTGCCACCTGCGATTAGCCAACGTTACAGCTAATCTTTACCAAATTAAAACTGCTTGGGCAATGTTAGAAGTGACGTTAGCTACCACCACAGAATCAATGTAAATGAGCTTGAACAGATCAAGTGCAACAGTGTCATTACAGAAAACTGAGGTTAATGCTACCAATACATATGCCCCATAACCAACCTAACTGTTTGCCTATCCTTGTAATGTGACAAACCGGTGTACATATGGTTGTAACATTTGTTAGCTGCACATAGCTAACGTTACATACAGAACTTCACAAGTATAATTCGGCGTCTCCCCCACACACACACACACACACACAATACTTAACACCAACGGTACCAACCAGTTTGGGTATTGGCATCCATAATAAGGGCATTACAGAAAATATCTAGCATTATCGTGTTTGACAATTACTGTAAGGTAAGGCCAGAGCAGCAACTGCTGTGCCATGACAGGTGGCTAAATTAGAAGCTAGCCAGTTTGCTGGTGGTTGGTTCACGTTCTGATTCCCGAGACAATCCAGCGAGCTAGTCAGCTCCTAACGTTAGCGGCAGCAATAGCCAATATTTTTCATTAAATATACAACCAAAGGCCAGCATATATCTAATATACTTTCAAATTGACAATAACACCATTGACGAATATTCGATTCAATCACTTGTTTTTGGATGTCCCATCAGAAACAATAACGTCAGCTATCACTAGCTAAAGCAGCTAACTAGACTAGTATCTATCTTGCCAGCTTTTCAATCGAACCAAGGCAGCCGAAAACCAACCGCACAGGCTGGCTTCGCACAATTGCAACGCTGTAACTTTGAACGTACATACATTACCTGGCGGAGAACTGCAATGATTTTTCAATCCGCTCCACAGTGTATATACAGTAACGATATTTGTCTAAAGTGTTTCCAAAGCTAAACATAATAAACCCGCTCAACATTAGTCCATGAGAGACTTGTCCATTACCTCTCTGTTTATCGCCCGCTGTCAATCCAACCACACCGCCTGCGTTGTGCAGCAGCAGGATTTTGACCATACAGATGAACTAACGTCAGCTCTCATACAGTGAATGTTCCGGAAGTTATCTGCCCCCCTGTGGCCGATGAATCCAGTGATTTGTTTTCAGGAATTCAGATAAAACATATCTGAAGAATGTCCTTTAAGCATTTGGCTGTCACAAGGCTTTCATCATCAGAGCACAAGTATTAATTGAAATGCAGGGTAGAGAAACTTAATTAATTCCCTTTATTAACTCAGTTGTTTTAATTTCTATCGTAACCCCTCTTTTTACTTTTAATATTCTTTAGAACATGGCATTCCACCTGCTTTAATATGTGCATCAGTTCACTTGCATACATCTTAATCTGAGAGCATTCTGTGATTTAATGTCTAATACGGAATTTAAGCATTGTCGCATACTTATGACGTCAACTTGACATTGTCAAAGCATGAAGTGCTGAGACGAGGTAACGTGAAATGATACAATAGGTTTTATTCTTGTGTTTGTAAAAGATTAAAACCAACAAACAGATTTTCAACTATTTGTCTATTATATTTACAATTGTTTCAACTTCTATGAAGGATGCATATGACGTGTTTACCTTTCGGTGCATGAACCTAACCGAGGGTTTGCTAGGGTCGTCTAGCTAGCTAGCTAGCTAACAAATTATTTTACCTCTTAAAATACCGGATGTTACACTGCTCTTCCATATTATTTCCTTTCTAACTATTTCACAGGAGCGATGGCATTATTAAGATCGATTGGAGTGGTACTCTGCGACTTGGCATCAGGGGCTCAGCACAAAGCTTTTAGGTAAGTGGACACTTACTGCTACAAGGTCTTCATTCTTTTTTGTTGTAATAGGATGATCACACTGTCCTTCAGTCTTTAGACTTATGTTACTGTTGTTGAATGTATGTGACGTGATATTTGTGACACTGTGTTGTAAGTTATGTAGTTATTATTTTATTTAGGAAGAGAGCTTTTAATCAGAGAATGAATGCATGTGGTCAAATAAGGTACAGTCTAGTAATGTTGGAATTTTGATACATTCATGTCAATTGAGTTAGAGGCATTTAAAACTCGTGGTAATTTATTCAAACGTTGTGGAGTGACAAGATAGTTGTGTTGCCTGTTGCATCATTCTTTGTTGATTTGAATCCAATGACTAGTTTGTGTGTGTGTGTGTGTGTGTGTGTGTGTGTGTGTGTGTGTGTGTGTGTGTGTGTGTAGTGTGTCAGCCGCTGTCTCAGCTATTCAGAAAATGAGCCGGGTCCGAGTCGTTGATAACAGTGCTCTTGGAACTACTCCATACCATCGCCCACCTAGAGTCATCCATGTTTATACCAAGAATGGAGTCGGCAAGGTTGGTGACAGAATCTTGCTGGCCATCAAAGGACAGAAGAAGAAGGCCCTCATTGTGGGGCATAAGATGCCAGGACTAAGAATGACTCCACGATTTGACTCCAACAATGTAGTTTTGATTGAGGACAATGGAAACCCTACAGGAACAAGAATCAAAGTCCCCATCCCTACACATTTACGAGAGAAGGAAGGAGAGTATTCTAAGTTATTGGCTATTGCACAGAGGTTTGTGTAGTGAGCTGGACTGTGTTGATGTAGTTTGCATATCTGGGTATTATTTGTGTTTATCTGATTAAATAAATCTCTATGATGACACAGCACAGATGAATGTTCAAATGCTGTACATTGGGGGTATCTGATACTTGATGTTTTAATAAATGAATTACTTTTTACTTTCATGAGAATGAAAACACACAATGCAGTCTTAAGGGTGTACTTGGGCAAACTATTTCATGTGAAACATTTTGTCTTCAGATTTTCAACCAAACATTGCAATTCCAAACAAAATTCACCATGCTATCATGTGAATTTGTGATCATGTTCTTGCGAACCACACCTTAGCAGAGGGCCATATCAGAAAAACAGTAACAAGAAATTCAAGAAAAGAGAAGACAAAAAGCAAGGCTTGATCTAGGATTATCTATGGAAGCCTGTTTCTGCCACTTAAAGAGAGCCACTAACTAAGTAAAATGTTTTAGATTAAAAGTTGAAATTTTATGGTTCTGGTATTTGGCAGATGCTTTTGTCCAAAGCGAATTGCAATATATGAACACTACATTAGTTAACAGTAAGTTTGAAATAAAGTTGAATAGCCTACATTAAGCATAATACTAATAACAATATCAAGTAACAGCAATGAAAATAATGAGTTTTCATATTAACAATAACTAAACACCAACCATAACTCTAAGAGAATGAATTACTTAAGTGACATTTTGAGATATTAGATCAAAATTTTAGGATAAAAGTGCAGTTATGAGATGCAAAGTATCTCAAAAATGTTTGACTAAAAAAAAAAAAAAAAAAAAAAACACATGCTGATTTAGTATCTCAAAATTCTCTTAATTTTGACTTAGTTTGTTACACTTTTTCCCCAGGAGGCAGAAACGTACAGAGTCCCCAAAGGGAATTTATTCTTACTGAAGTCGGAATTTACGTTCTCTCGCAATGTTTTTGTGTTCCCTTTTAACAGGTTTTGTTCCCTCTCAAAGTTTGCAACAGAATGCAAAACTAATTGTGAGGGACCGCAAATCTATTGCAAAGGAACGCAAAACTATTCGGAGGAAACCCAAAAACTTCTCAAATATCCCACCTGGTATAACAAAAAATGTCCCACCGTGACCCTTTGGGGGCTCCATAAAAACAGGCCTCTCTATGAAGAAGTTTTTCAAGAAAAAGAAAAAACATGGAGGTCTGACAGCTGGCTAAACCAATAAAACGAACAAAGGACAGGACAGCTGCACAGAATAAATCCCCAATGGTAATGTATGTGTATTTGCTTTTCTGAAACCAATTCAAAGCTAAATTCAGACAGGACACCCAAAGAATCCCATTTTTATCTGCTATATAGGTTTTGTGAAACAGTCATAAAGATACAATTTGGTGTAAACATAGCACAGTGCGCCACCTCAGCAGTTGAAAGGTTGAATACTTCTATAACATAATTTCTTGAAATATTAATTGGTTAAGTTAGGATTTTTTTTTTAAATGGAAAAGGCATCTTGTGATATTGTTATTTCTCAAAAAAAAAAGTGCAAAACCAAAACCGAGTTTGTTTCAAAAATACATGAAGAGATGTCAGTTGATCCTTTAATGTAATTTTATCTTAATGGTTACATTCAGGTAAGTTGTGGTGTTGACTGAGGCTTATTCTAAAACAACAAATCATGATTATGTCAGTTCATCTTGTACCTCATGATATTAGTCTTATTTAGATAGATAGATAGATACTTTATTGATCCCCATGGGGAAATTCAAGAAATTTAATTCATCAGTCATCAGTCAGTGATAACTGATTCCATGGCAAGAATTCAGTTAGCAGATATAGTCATTCTTTTAAGTCATACAGTGGCATAATCCCCTGGCAGACAGAGAATCCATAGCCATCAAAGATCAGTAGTACCTGCAGGATCAGAGCCGTATATAGAAACCGACGGCTCTATGCAGGATAAGCAGCTGTTGCCATCTAGTGGTCAACGATGCATTGCAATGACAAGGTTAGATTTCTGTACCTGACATGATCTTGAAATAATTAGCAGCCGTAATGATCTCTGTGGGATTACTCAAAGTGAATGATAACTTCTGATTGTTCTTGTTGTGTCTAAATGCACGTTTTGTTAATTCACAGTGTCTGGTAAAAATTAGTGTCAGATTATACAAAAAAAAAAGTCTCCTAACCTGGCATAATAAAATATGTAATATTTATACCTGCTAGAGAAATGTCATACTTATCAACAATGCAACAAAACAGCATTTACAGTGCATAGAATAAAACAACACAGTATGCTGTGTTCACCTTGACCATGCAGACAAACTTTAAGACACTGCAATATAAAAAACGTGCTGAACCTTCCTTTTGTAAATCTGTTTTATCATTAATTTGCTTTTCAGACTGAGAGCATAAGCAGACCTATACTGTTTACATAGACAACCAATAGAACCGTGGCAACCAACTCTTCTACCTGGTTAACTACCAGAGTTTGCAGCACATATGGTTACTGGTGGTCTAGGGCAGTGGTTCTTAAACTGGGGGTCGCCAAAAATATCGGAGGGGTCGCGAAATTATTTGCATGATTTGTCTGGACATTTTGCTAAAGGTTTTTAGTCAAAGGCTGCCATTGACATAATGCCTTTGGTGTTGACATAGCCTACCTATAAGAGAAGACATGTTCTGCCTCTGCTTCCAATGCCCATCTCACAACTAACCGCCGGTTAGAGTAAAGGGGGTCGCAAGACTTGGCACATGTTTTTTTTTTTTTTTTTTTGGGGGGTCGCCAGACAAAAGTTTAAGAACCACTGGTCTATGGGAGGTTTGGCAGCGGTGTGCTGAGTGGATGTAAGGTTAGACTACGTGGGACTTTTTAGGCTTTGCAGGCAGCTCTGGATTTTATGTTTTGCTTGTTCCTCTTCTCACAAAGAACTGGCCCAGCTCAACCACACATGGTCATGAACAGCCACTAAACGCAACAGAGACAAAAAGATGGAGGAGAGCAATTTAATGTGAGATGTCATGATTTGCCCAAACATTGTTAATTGTTATACAAAAAATCTAAATCATTTAACAGGTTAATTACCTCAGTTAAGTTCATCTCCGCTTCCCCGGTTCCATCTTTGTCTAAATCTCGGAAGGAACCTGTGGAAAACCAACATAAAATGATGAGGCCACTTGGGACAACTGGACTGTATAAACTCCAGTTTCTAAACTACCAGGCTCAATCACAGGCAGATTAATGGAATGTGAGGGGACATACGGAACATGGCCTCCAGCTTGACCAGACAGCAAATGAAGTTATCAAAGTCGATGACCTCGTTCTCTGCATAACGGGCCACCAGGATCTGGTTCAGTTTATTGTTCAGCATGAAGCCTAAAGCAAAATGGAAAATATTTATAATGCTTGACAGGTACTGCACAGAGTAATTATAATATACACATTATAATGTCTGTCTGGGTGTATCATCACAAAAAGGTAGACAGGTAGACAAACCTGCTGATTCAACAGCAAGGCGCATCTCATAAGAGCTCATGGTCCCTGATTTGTCAAGGTCAAACTGTCTGAAGATCCCCTACAGAAAGACAGCCATAACTTCATACATGTCACAAGTCTTCCTATGTTTGTTTATTATTTTAAATGGGTCAAGAGAACAGGGGCTATAGGGAGAGAACACAGGTACATTCATATGAGTCAATATTACCAGCCACTTTCTGATTTTATTCCACAGAATCTGAAACTCCACCAATCCTAAGCGGGCACTGCCATCTTTCTGCATAAATGTCAAGGTCAAAGGTCAATCTAAGGGCAACAACATTTTCAGACCACCTCAAATAGACACCTTGAGTGCATTAGCATTTAAAATATAAATATAACCAAAGGATACATCCATTAGGTTGACCATGGTCCTACAGGATTCCATACTGAAGCCATCAGTCTTAAGGTCCCTATCTGAAATGACAAAAAGAGCAGTCTAATAGAACAAGATTTTTTGGAAGTTCTCTTTTTTAATTGTTATCGTTAACCATTTTGATCGTTTAATATAATCTAAGAATATGAGTAATGTGTGGACTGTTCTGACTCACGTTTTGACACCACTCTGTTGAGAATGGTCCGTAGCTCACGAACAGAGATTTCCATATCCTGGAACCATGAAGATTATCATGGATGCAAATTAGGAAAAATCATACCAATCATCTCACTAATAGATAATCATATAACTTATATGTAAGTTTTAATAAATATTGGCAAAAGTATTTCATACTCTATGTACTAATTATACAATGAAGCAGACTGACCTCCCCTGCCAGTTGAGAAAACATAGACTTGAAGCCATCATCAATGTCATCTTCTGAGATTTCCTAAATTTGGAAAAAAGAAAAAAGTGTCACCAGAAAATGAGAGAGGTGAGTACATAATTTGCCTAATGCTAATGAAGTTGAAGTCGTGATGAGAATGCAGACCTCATCCTCCAGATCGGCAGAAATCACGTCATCCAGCTCCCTGTGAATGGAACGGCAATACAATCATGCATTCTTTTTCCAAGATGACTACAATAAACTTGAAAACACACATCTACACAATGAGCCATAATTTATTTGGCAGGCAAAGTGCAAAGTCTGTCAGCAAGTTCTTGTGCATGAAATTCAGCTATTGTGTGGCATTCATCAGCTGACTCATCCATGTTTGCGCTTCAATGTCTTGCCCATGATGTTAAGATAAGAATGATGAGTCTGCCCTTCTAGGGCCCGAAACGTTACACGTGGTGATATACCATTACAAAAACGCTAAGGAGCAGATTCTGGTGTGCAAACTCATCGTTCTTATCTTTGCATCTGCTTTTCTGTCCAGCACCCAGTATTTATCGTTTTTGGATGTGTGTGCTGTATCTTTGAACTCTCTTGCCCATGATGTTAAACTAGCAAATAGATTTTGTTTAGTTATTAAATCAGCTTTGGTTAGACTTAAGACTTTGCACTTTGTCCTTCAACCAAATTGGGGCCCAATAGCTGAACATAAACATTCTTTCATACTGGTGCTCTATCTCCACCCAGAGCAGGTACAGGGCGCAGAGGTGCCAACTCACTGCGTTTCCGACTGCTTCTCGGTGAACACCCGCAGCACAAAGTCGGCCTCCTTGCTGGGCTCGAAGGTGGAGGGGACGACGAGGTATTCGCCGGGCGGCAGCCGCAGTCTCGTGCTCACCTCCCGCAGGTTGATGAAGGTCTCAGAGCGTGCGGCCGACGAGTGGGATAGGAAGAAGTCCTTCTTTAGGTGCACATTCTGGCAGCCGGCAAACTGAGCGCAGACAGAGACGAGGGAGGTAGACATGGGGAGCGGTGAGCCTAGTGTGACTGAATACTAGTTACGAGGGGGTCACTAGTTTGGCTTACGCTTGGTATCTGGCATAATATGGCATGTGGCGTGCACCATCACTCCATCAGTCTTACCCATCACTCATAAAAGGTGGGATGCTTATAGGTAAATGATAATAGCATTTGTTTTGTTGACATTCTGTGAGAGGTCAGTATGTGTAAGTGATGGTAATGTAGGTAAGTAAGCTGTTTGTTTAGGTTTGTTGAATTTGTTTTAATCTACATGTGCAAATTCCAGTGTGAGAGAGGTCCTGCTTTCAAATAAAATGATAAAAGGCATAAAACCCGTACTCTCCATATTAGCAGAACAGTGTGTGAGTGTCAAAATGTCACCATACAGTATGTCCAGCACAATGAATGAACCTGCATACTCGGCCAGAACACTAACAGATAGTGTGAATCCATACCTCGTCTGGAATCTGTACAAAGAGAGGAAAGCAAAATTAAGTAACAATTAGATATGAAAAGAAAGGCAGTCATTTTACCACAGTGTGTGTGATCAGGTAGCTAGACTGAACATATGAATATGACCACCCCTAAATGACTGAAGCCATAAGAATGTCGTTAAAACAGACCATGATGACACACTGATTTCACCTCATAGACAGCGAAGCCGATGGTGTGCATGTCCTGGCCTTGCTTGCGGTATCGCCGGCGATCCTTCTGCATGAGAGCCACCAGGAAGCTGCAGGCCACTTCGTCATCCTCGGGGTCGTCGTCCTCCTCCAGAAGAGTGATCTTATACTGGGGATTTATCCAGAATGTGTCTGGGGATGAACACAGAGTGATCTTATACAACAGCTTCAAACTCATTTTGATGCAACACTGATTGTACTGAAAATAAAGTCTCTGACATTGATAATTTGTGCTCAGAACGCTTGCTATTGCAACTATGTAACGTGGTTAAATGGGTAGGATCAAGACCCTTTAAGTGTTTTTTGACTAACTGGGTACATAAAATGGCACTGAATGTCGATGCCTAAGGCCATAGATATGAATTGTTGCTTTAGTGAGGTGCTTCACTCACTGGGGTGGTTCCGGCAGCCTCCTGCCGTGCTCCCTCTCCTCCACGTGCCATGGAACTTCATGGTGTTCCAGTGGCTCATGTTGTCTCCACTCAGCGCGTCCGGCGTGAGGTTACAGATTTCCAGCCGCGAGAACTGCCTCAAGAACTCGTTAAAGGACATCCTGGGAGGATACAGTTCAGAGCATGAAGTCAAACAGAGTTTACGACAGCTTCCAAATACAATATTTTATGCTGGCCATATGCCCATTTTTTATCAAGAAGTGGAAATATTTTACCAAAACTCCCCATCCTCCATTTGTAAATGGAGGTCCTCTCTCTCAGATGGATCGATTTCATCCCATTCAGGCGAGCTGAAAACCAAAACCAGGAAAATATTTAACATGGGAAATGTAGTTTTGTACTGTAGCATAGTGCTGATGAGGTTTTCATAGCTTGCTTGTAATGCAATGGAACAGCCAGGGAAATGCAAACTGAAACGTAATCTTAAGCAACACAATAAAGTTATTCTACATTAAAATAACAGCTTCAACCTCAGTGTGATGCCACACTGACTTACAATAAAGAGAAAGAAATCTCTGACATTGTTGATGTGTGCCCGGAAAGTCTGGTATTGCATTATCCACCACTATTATATACCACCATTATCCACCACTACTCCACTTGTACACTTGCACACTTGCAACCTGTTGTTGTTGTCCTGAACACTTCTGAACACACTTCTGCTGCTCTTACATAACTTGCACCACTATGCCACTTGCATACTTAGGTCAAACAAAACTACCTCAGCCATTTATTGGCCTGACTTTTGCACTATTATATTGACTGTCTACTGTATGCACAATTGCACAATTTCTACCAAATTTTGCTGCTCTTATTTCTTCATTGTATGTGCCTTCTTATTTTTTTTTTTTTATATTGTTTACTTGAATGTTATGTTTGTCTGTGGACCTAATTGGTAAAATATGTCTTGTCTCCACCGTGGGATAGTAGGAAACGCAATTTCGATCTCTTTGTATGTCTTGACATGTGAAGAAATTGACAATAAAGCAGACTTTGACTTTGATGTAATGCTGTTGCTATGGATAAGGGCTTGATCTTTTTCTTTCCCCTTCACACTAAATGGGTACCCAGTAAATTGATAACTGATGAAAAGAGGAATTCCTACATCATGTTACTTTACTTGCATTAACATTTACTATCTGTTGGCATACTAATTTGCAGCTTTTGTATTGACTTTCGTAGCTTTTCTCTTTTCATTGCCCACCTCTCTAGTTTTGTCTTCAGCTTTGTCCATGTACCTGTGTGTTTTTCTCTGTTTACGTAACCTTGTCCATGTCCCTTGTTGGTTTGTTATGTACCTATATAAGCATCTTTGAGTGTCTTGAAAAATGCTATAAAAAATTATATGTATTATTATTATTATTATTATCTGTTCTTTTGATAAAAAATGAAGATGAGACGGTCAAGGGGCCATTCAGATTGACACAGTCTTTTCACCTCCAGTCGCTCACTGACCGTTGCAGCGCACCTTTCGTTTATAGAAAAGCGAGGAAGCAGAAACAAAAAAGCGAGGCTTCTGAAAATGTTTTGGGAGGTGAAAAAAAGAGTGCTCACTTGTCACTCCAGGCCCCTGTCCACTCCACCTGACCCCAGGGGTTCCTGACGCGGATCAACTTCTCCATTCCACCTCTGAAATCCACCTATCAGAGGAAAGCAGGAAGTGACACACATCACTCTCGTCATCATCATGAATGTAAACACACCCTAACTAATATCTTCACACAATAGAAAGGCTACCTGTTTAAGGCCGGTCACTGAATATGCATGACCCTTCACCAACTTCTTAAAAGTCACAGATTCCATATCGAAGGCACTGGTGATCTGAAAAACACATTTTACGCATAAATTACAGCTCATATTTCTGCAAGAAATATAACAGTTTAAATTATACCGGATTCAAAATTATTACAATTGTGTGGTGTACAAGCACAAAAACAATGAAATACAGTATGTTTTACATCATATGTCCACATACACAGATACATAATGAACACTACATACTGTGTGCTAGAGGTTGAGCCCTTACATCAATCGAGCATCCCAGCAAGGAGCCTCTCTCAAGAGCTTTGCTGATGATGCGATACAGGTCCCGCGGTGGTCGCTTGAGCTCATACATCTCGGACACGCCCCCGGTGAAGTCTTCAAACCCTTCAGTGGTGCTGCCGCCAGACAAGGCTTCATAAGAACCGTTCAGCCTGACACAAGGAGACAGGAAGTCATCATCACAACACAACACTATAGAGTACAGGATCTTTAGAGCTCAGACAGACTTTGAGGAAGTTTGATATTGAAAAGGGGTTGGAGGTAGGTCATACTTGGCGTAGGCCTTCTCTAGCAGGGCACTCCAAAACTCATTGCCGTCAGCTGAGTGGACGAACATGAGCTCGCCATCCTTCACTGGGAGCCGGTCATCAATCACCACGTCCGTCCATTCACCAAACTGCCAGAACTGAAGGGTTGAAATGACAGGACAACCACGCATCAGTCAGAGACACAGAAGGAGCACAAACTGATACTGCTGCACATCTGATATCATCTGCCATAAGGGATAACTACACTTAAAGGGACACCAGGCAAGCCTGATGCTTTTTCTCTACGAAGCTCCCCCTAGCGTGTGTACGTGTCAATACGTGTGCGAGCCCTCGCTCGGTCTGAAGCTCTTTTCCTTTTCTTTGCATCTTCCATCAAAGGTTTTCGCTGCTTCTTCGCCGGCTCTGCCATTATACACACGTTTGCAACAATCGCTAGCGTTTCGTTAGCCTGCCACTGTGCTGGGGATGCAGGATGTAAACTGATCCTGCTTCTCGCGATGTCTAAGACTTTGTGAGACTGAAGGTCGGCGGGTAGGATACACCGAACTTGCAAGTGGGATATTCTTCCTACAGGCAGTGAGAGTGGCTTCATTCGCCCTGTAATGAGTCATTTAACCATATACCGACTTACGAAGATGATTAATTAACACGAAAACGTTGCCTGGTGTCCCTTTAGTTTAACCAGTGACCAAATCCTTTTCCACAGACCTGGGAAATTTTCTCACTTCTCACATTTCCAGACACAAATTATCTGGATTTACAAAACCTCAGTACCAACTAAAATGCAGTTTCCTATAGCTGAGAGCTCCCTTCCTATCCACACAGTTCAGGCCTTAGTACCTGAAAGTGGAAAATTCCAGCATAGTCCTCCTGGAAGCTCTGGCCGTGTGGTACCACTCTGTGAAGAAGTCTCTCATTGAGAGTAAGGGAAGCAATGGCTGCCAAGAGCCAACAGTCACCTTGGGGGAAAAAAAGATAGAGATAAATGCTACCGACTGCTTCCCTGGTGAGCAGTACCAGTGATGACCAAGAGGGGGAGTGGGAGAGCATGGTTTTAGGCCAACTTTAAGCTCTAAACTAAGCTGACCAAGGCCTACACAGAGGCCTGTGTGTCAGGGCAGGACTCATACTGGGCCCACACTGTTTGCCATCCTGAGGAATCTCCCACTAAAAGAGGAAATTTCCACAGCCAGGTATCTCTGCAACTGTACCTCGGGGCCACTGTGGGCTACTAAGGCCAATACTGACCACACACAATAAAAACTGAAACCCAGATTTCCTTTCAGTGAGATACACATTATAAAAATAAAAAAAATGATCTATCAAGTGGGCGAGCATGCAATAAAATCTGCACAACTGACTACTGCCCTGCCTACTTGAAAGTACAAAGTGACTGATCACTGGGAGATCGTTGGATGACTCAACAGTCCCGTCACACCCTGGGCAGCTATTCAAATATCACCCTTTGCTCTGACTCACTATAGGGACACTCTAGTATGGATCCGTTCCTCCCTTTCAAACACGGGGTGTTGCTACCAGTTATAATATGCTCCAAGGGAATAGACAGAAGGCACATGTGGAAACGTTGACATAAAACGGGTTGAAAATGTTATGAACTATATGTGATAAACTTGATCTCACCGAGGGCTCCTTGGCAGATGTCCGTCCTGGTAGCCCCACCCAGAATAAACTGAGGGTCATCTGTCAGGTCCTACAAGGAGAACATAGGCCTAATATAATATAATATAATATAATATAATATAATATAATATAATATAATATAATATTGTAGACATCATAATATAATTCAAATAAGATAAAATCAAGACTCTTGTGAGCTTTCAAGTAATATTTCCCAAATAACACTCATTCATCTAACTTAGAATGAAACTATTTAGCAATCAGATATACTGTGCAGAAGTATTCTCCACTTCTTTAAAAAGTCTTTATTGTGAGGTGGTGTTTTTTGTTGCTGACGTAAACATAGGCCAGTGAGCAGGCTAGCAGCTGAGCTGCATAGTGCTAACAACTGTAGCAGAGAGCACCGAGGGGTGGGCTGGAGTCATACTCAGGCTCAGCCACGCTGGGAGGGCCTCCAGTGACTAACCCACCAGGCATGCGTCTGTTGAGCCCATGACTGTATGTGTCCACAAACGCACTGCAGAGTTCCTGGATACAGGAGAGTGAGAAAATACATAAGAGCTAGGCTATGACTAGGCCCGGACATGAAGGATTGCTTAATTTCCACCAAGGAGAGCCCACAGCCACTAGGAATTCTGTTCAGAAATATACAGGGATCATTCTCCACTGTTTCTTGTAGAACTGTCTCTCAACCTCGTTGTTGTTATTAGGTGTTTAGGTGTTTATTCTTGTGTTGTTTAAAATTTTTTAACCTTGACTTTTCCCATGCACTAACTGAAGTTGCACCACTAATTTTGTTGTTTGCTCTGCTTACAATGACCATAAAATCTTTCTATCTTCTATTGAGCAAATTACATAGTTTGTAATAGGCCATTCTTTAGTGGTAAAGTGAGAGGGGTTTATTTTTTGAAAAATGAAACCATAGGAAAAAAAATCCCTGTCTCTAGGCAATGTTAATACAATATCTGGGCATTCCGTTTGGGGGTTTGTAAAATGTTCCCTAGCCTTGCTCACTCTCTCTATCTCTCTCTTGCTTTCGCCCTCACCGTTGGCCTTAACCACTCCACATCACGTGTCTTGGAGGAGTATGGCGCCAGCTCCTTGAAGCCGAGCGAGGGGGGCTCGGCCGGGAAGCAGGGGTCCTCAAAGAGGCATCCCGTCTCCAGACACTCCTGCCTCAGGGCCTCGAAGTCCTGGTTGAGGAAGTGCAGTGCCTGATCGTTGGATCCCATGCCCTCTGCCTTCAGTCTGTCCGCACTGATGTTTGCCGAGATCCCTCCGTAGGAGAACATACTGGGGCAGATAAAAATACAACACGGGGCTGTTAGGGCCTGCAGTGGACGGGATGTGGGGGTAAAAATAGCCCCAGCCTCAGAGGTGGCAAGGAGCAAGCAGGCAAAGGGGGGGCTGGGCTGGGCTGGGCTGGGCTATCAGCTAAAGGGGTGGGGTAGGGGGGGCTGTATCCAGTCATTTGGTTACTCAGTGGCACGGCATTCACACCCACATCCCCACACACGTTTGCATTGTCTTACAGCTAGTAAAGGGAGCACGTGCCAAAGCAGGGAATTCCTCTGTTTACCAGAGTTTGGATGCCTGACACACATACACACATAAGGTTCGCTTTAACAACAAACACATCTCAAACATAAGTGTGAAAAATAGAAGAAGAAAAAATATAACAGATAACAGATTAGAATCTTGGGATAAGATTCATAAGATGTAGAACTCAACTATGATAAAGGGCTGATTTTGAAGCAAAGGCCCATATGGCACTTCAAGTTCTTCTGTGGTAGTATGGTTTTTCATAGTATGCTCCTTAATCACATTAAAGAAAAAAAAGAAAAAATAATAATAATGCTTGAGTGGAGGGTTTAAGCAAGGAACTACAGAGAGCTTCTTAAAGAAAATAGCCTAGACTACAGCAACACAAGAGGGTTGAAAACATGGTACCTGAGTATTTGTGGGGAGGCGGTGAGGAGCTTGAGAGAGGAAAAGGGTTCATATCAGTCAGTGACATGCCACATGTTCAACTATCACACTATTCAAAATGAGGTGAAAAAGCACTGATGTAACACGACACAACGGGAGGGGGGCAGATTCTCATCAGCCGATTGGGAGTTCTGTTGAAACTTCAGAGCCAGCTGGTGGGAGGCTCAAATATTGACACAGTGTGTAAGACAGATCCCTTTCTAGGCTGCCTGTCTACATCCAGGAGAGGCCAAACAAGATATCTGCAAACGATTCCTCCTAAGATGAAGATGCAAAATGTAGGCATGGATGCTGGAGTAACTTACAGTAAACCAAAGGTTCTTATTTAATTATGACCACTCTGACAGAGAGTTAAGGAATGCCAATAGTGTAATTTCCCCACACACCGATTATCCATTGCAAACATTTATCAAAGGTCCGTCTCAGACTAACAATGACTGCATCCTTATATTATGCTATTGGTTTGAGAGTGATGCACTGGCTTGGCATCAGCACTCAGTAATGCAAGTGAAGCAGTATGATGGAAATGTGGTTTTGATTCACCGCATTAGAAGCAAAGTATCTCAAGCTCATTTTTTTGAAATTGAGGTCCCACTTATCTGGACAGTCCACTTATGTACTTACTATGTACTTGTAATTTATGCACAAGCTAACTGTAAGGTATTATTAGACATAGTTAGCCTCAAATCATGTCAGGCAGTTGGTAAGTACTTGGCAGTTTCAGGAAAGTTATTTAGGAAGAGTATTTATGAAATAATAAACAGTCATGTATCTATTGTATGGCTGTGATGGATTTGATTTGATTTTTGTGTATGTTACTGATAAACACGCATGGTAGACTGCAGTGCAATGTCATTAATGTGCAAAAGCTGTTTTTGCCATGTTTCAGGCTACAAAAGGATTCTTGCCAAATCCTCCAACCCTGCTGGATGTAAAGGTTGTCATAGTGATACTCCAGTAGGGTGTTTAGTATTTGAGACACTGAACAAATGGTTATGGTAGCACCACTATTACACTCTAAACAATCTCAGAATAACCCATCACTGCTGCTGCTAAATGAGTTGGAGATCAGTCTCATTCACTTGCTGGCTCTGTGTGTGTGAGCGAGCGTGCGTGTGTGTGTATGTGTGTGTGTGAGTGAGTGTGTTCACATGTTGATCCATAGAGCTAGAGAAAGTGAGGAACTGCTGATACAGTCAGTCTATATGCTGTGTTGTCACAAGCACATAAGCTTGGACAATTCACCCAGGAACAGAAACATCTCATTAACTCAGCATGACAGGACCTGGGCCTCCTGATACAAAGAGTCCAAGAGACCTTGGCAACAATGAGACACACAGTAGCAAGCAAGCAAGCATAATGAAAGACAGTGACTTACAGTGACTTAAATTAAGCATGTGTTACTGGCATGCTTGAAGCACTTAAAATTGCCTGTAAGGTTGTGAATTATTTACTTACAGTGCTTTTCATAAACATTAAAATCGGCCTCAGTTGTAGTAGTTGCTACAGCTGGAGAGGATATTGAGGTTGGTGCACATCGCAAAATTTGTTGCGGAGACACTTTTTATGTAGATTTTGCACTTTGATTGGGCGGTAACGTTCTATCAATGTTTGATACAGCGGAGTTCTGTTCTTTTAGTTAGAGGTGACGTTCTGACACCGACGTTTAATTCACCCTTACATTGAACAACATTCGTAGCCTATCTGCCGACAGAATTTGACACAAATCAAAATAACTCATTTAATAGAATACACCAGCTGGATCTTTTTCCCCCAGGAATACCCACGGACCGACGGCAGAATGGACGAAAGGGACTGGTCGAGAAGCAGGCCAGTCCTCCCAGTCAGTCCACATTTGTCTGCCTGGTTTCACTCAAAATATGTCATTCATGCAGCGACATAACCGCAATGAAACTAGTGTGGTTGGTCAAGGGATCAAACGTCAAACTTACCGCTTTGAAAGGTCCCCGTAAAACCTTTCAGTTAGCTTCGTCAAATGGGGTTGTCGTTGTTCAATAGCGGTTAAATCTCAGGTTGGATTTAAGTATGTAGACAGGATTCTGCACACTTGGAAAGAGCTGCAGTATGAAGCCCAACCCAGCAGGGGGAGGGGCGAAGGGACAACACCGTGCAGTGCAACCTAAATCCTTCTGTTGACTTTTGTAGTTGCAACTTATAGGCCTACCATAATTTTTTAACATAGCAATTGTTTGGAAAGATGAAACTCAGAGCTGAATATTTATGTTTACAAACACTGGCTTTATTAATGTTGACAAGGACCAGTTCCATTAAAACATCAGAGAAATATACATATAGATAAGATAAAATAAAAACAGTTTAGATATTGGCACTGAATTTGTTAAAATTAAAATACCGGAATAATATACTAAATTGAAAATGAAGAGTTGTTGTCTGATGACTTTGGAGTCCTCTGAGTCTACACCATGGCAAAGGTTATCCACTGCAAAAGAAAAACAATGACACCTGCATATGAGCACCCCAAACAAACTAGATATAAACATGGGTGTGCCAAAAATAATAAGTTAAAAGTAAAAGGATTTTTACCTGGAAGAAGTCCAGTTCAATAGCGCCACTTCCCTCCGTATCAATCTTCTTAAATACTTCTACAAAAAAAGAGAACAACTTCATGAGTAAGAAGCTATCTATAAGCAGTGCCACCATCTTAAATTAGGCTATACATTAATGTAGATCATTTCACTATTATCATGCTATTGACATAGGCCTACTTTGCCCATACTAAATACTAATTCCTGAAGTGGTGTTTGCTGTTGAGTGATGTCTTAACATTAGGAAAGTAGATCAAACTTACTGAACATCATCTCCAAGCGCATCACGCAGGACACAAAGTTGTCAAAGTCAATGGTCATGTCTGTCTCTCCATAACGTGCTGCCAGAATTTGGTGAATACTGTTGTTCAAGGTGAAACCTGTTCAGAGAGGAAATGCTTTGAAACAACTGGAGATGTAATGGAAATGACATTACAAATAGATTACAAATTCAGTCTGCATATAATTCAAAGTAAGAGTGTCTTCTTATGTTCTGGCCTGGGATAATGATGATGAGATGAGGATGAGAAATAAGGTTCTGAATTTAGTTAAGGTTGCATGGCACATCACTTTGAACCATATGCCTTTTTAAAAAATATCTGTAATAAACGGCCACATCTCTGAATGATACACTGGCAGTGGGGTATACTACGAAGCACGTTAGACATATCTAGGCTATGTAGAAATATCGAGGCTTGACAAAGCCTTGACTCAGGGGTATACGTTAAGTGATACTACGACAGCAGTTATGTAATATATTTGTCAAACTAGCCTTTTAGCTCAGATCTGCGCTGCTTCGTGTTGGGATGACGCTAATAATCGTGAAACGTGGAGACGCACAAGACCACCTCTATTTATGTCATGAGCCCTCTCACTCCACCGGGTTACCACCTTAATTGGTTTCCACTATCTTCCACTCTGCTCACCACTCTCTCTACTCAGCCTAACTAGCTCCACCTGTCCCTGCTCTGCTCTAATTACTCTGCCAGCCGCGCTTGCATTACCCACTAACCTCTCCCAGTATTTAAAGCCCTGTCTTTCAGCTCTCCTTTGTTAGATCGCCTGCAAAGCTCACACCGAACCTGTTTGCTCGCTTCTGGCTCACTCTTGTTTTGTGACCCCGACCTGCCTGAATCTTGGATACTCTTCTGCCCCAGAAAACCAGACCTGCTTTCTGCCGTAACGACTCCTGATTACTCTTCGATCCCGTAACTCTGACCAGCCTTCTGCCTTGCTACTACTAAATTTGATCTCCCTTTGAACTGTACTTCTGCCTTGTTTCATCCGCCCTGTTGTGTCTGTGTTTCCCCCAGGACTTCCGGACCACCCACCACCGGGGCTATAGGGACGATCGCTGTTACAGGGGACACAGACACCGCGCACATTGGACGGAACCCTGTATCCCTGTTATTCCCAGTAACCCCTGGAGCCTTCACTCACTCCCTACTTCCCTTTTCCCTTAAGTTTAATACATTTTCTGGTGTGACGCAATTGTGGTCCTCTGGTCGTCTGTCTGAACCGTGACAATTTAAAACAATTACTTCCGCATTCATGAGCGATAGCTTAATCTACACTGCGGTAATTTTTTGTGTCTAACCTATAACATCAAATAAATCAATTGTCATCAGTTGTTGTATGGTATGCACGTCCAGAGTGGGATATTTGCACCCACAGCACTAAGCGCATTCGAGATCGAAAATGTTAGTAGAGGCGGAGCTCCACCTGTAAGAAATATGACCAAAACGAAGTTTCTCACGTGTAGGATTCTAAGACAATTGATTGGTCAGTGTGCAGTAGATTACACGATTTGAGCTATAACTTAGCCCATAACCTCCTCCCAACCAGGTTTGGTTGACAGCATAAGATACCATGGTGATATAGCGACACTAAAACAGATCCACTTTCGTGTCACAGCATACCCTGGCTTTGAGCGCAACATACCTCGCTAACCCACTAATCGAGATTCGTAGTACACCCCACAGGTGTCTTGTTTTGAAAAAAAAATAAATAGCTGCTTTTGTAGTTTCCATCAGTAAAGTAATACAGAACTGAACAACATGGGCAGCACCATAGTAGACATTTAAAAATTTTATTAAGTTGAGATGCATTTGCTTTTCCCTGTAATAATGGTGAATATCCACATTGGAAAATACCTGCTTCTTTTAAGGCCATGCGCATCTCCGGCGTGCTCATGCATCCAGACCCGTCCAGGTCATTCTTTTTATAGATGGTCTGCAAGACAGAGACAGGGTCACTTTGGGGTCTCAGTAAAACATGAACAGACATGCTGGGTTGTGCTGTCTCATCACTTCACTGCAGACAACACAGCTGTCTGTTTGTGTGTTTTTCCAGCAGCTGGCATATAATATTGTGCAAGAGTTTACAGACATAGTTCTAACTTGGATGTGAGTCTATTTGTGGCGAGTATGAGTATCCCTTACCAGATAATTCTGAACTTTTTTCCAAAGTGTGGCAAATTCTCCAATGCCTAGTTTGCCATTACCACTGTCCTGCGCAAGAGTTAAGGAGAACATCATTTATAGTTACTGTGATTTATAGCAGTGGTTCTTGAACTTTTTGTCTGGCGACCCCCAAAAAACATGCATCAAGTGTCGCGACGCCCTTCTCTCTAACCGGCGGAATTTGGTTTCGAAATGTTGTGAGATGGGCATTGGAAGTAAAAGCAGAAAACGTCTTCTCATAAGTAGGCTATGTCAACACCAAAGGCATTAATGCCAATGTCAGCCTTTGACTAAAAGTCTTTAGAAAAATAAAATGTGTTCAATGCAAACCATTTTGTGACCCCTCTAATATTTTTTAGTTTAAGAACCACTGATCTATTGTTTTACAGTCTGTCATCACGGTCTTACAAATTGAAGTGGAGATTTAACTCATTGCATGTTGGCTGCAGGAGCTACTGTAGACACATGACAAGATTGATGTTAAAGGATACGTCCATGAGATTGACCATTGTTCTGCATGTGACTAGACTGAAGCCATCTGTCTTGATATCTGTTCCTGTTGACAAATTATTCAATCTCATTATTCACAGTGCTATTTCTTACCTCATGCGTTATAACATATAGAAAGCGTCTAACTTACTTTTGGCAACTATCTTGTTGAAAATCGTCCTCAGCTCTGTTGCAGAAATTTCCATGTCCTGGGAGGAAATTAGCCGTTAAATTTAATGAATCACTGGTAGCTTTAATTTCATTGTACCCTGAGGCAGATGTACTTACATCTCCTGCCAGCTTTGAAAACAATCCCCTGAATCCAGGTTCCACCTCATCTTCAGATACAACGTCCTGGAGAGCAAAAAAAAAAGAAATCCCAATGTAGTTTTGAATAAAGAATAAACAAGAAAAGCTTGTCCAAACTAAATAAAGTAATAACAGACATAATATGGCTTACATAATCTAGTTCAGCATCGACAGGATCATCACAAGGTCTGTAGAAGACAAGGAGTAGAGCAAATCAAATGCAGAATAATGAACAGTTTTAATTATTTTTTCATCCATTGCTCATCCGAAGTGAAATACAAACAATTGTGTGTTAGTGGTATGTCTTGTTAACAGGGTGATGGCGCAGGCTATTTTTTACTTTTTTACTTTGCATAAATAAAGTAGGCTAACAGAGAGATAGAAATAGATACATAGAGAGAGAGGAAGAGAGAGAGGAAGGAGAGAGAGAAAGAGAGAGAGAGAATGTGTATGATCCTTACTGCATCTCTGACTGTTTCTCTGAGAATACACGCACACAGAAGTCTCCGTTCAGGTGCGGGTCGAAGGTGGAGGGCACAATGAGGTACTCCCCCGGTGGCAGCTTGAAGCGCGTGCTGACCTCCCTCATGTTGATGAAGGTCTCCGAGCGCGCCTTCTGAGCGTGGCTCAGGAAGAAGTTCTTGTCCAAGTGGACCTCCGTCTGCCCGTGGAACTGCAGAGGGCCAAAGGTTGGTTGGGACATGTTTAATAAAGCAGTGGAACCACAACTACTCCTGTTCAGTCTCAGAGCATATGAAGCCTTTAAAACCAAAAAAACTTCTCCAAGAAGACATAAAGCAGAATGCTCACCTGAGAGGGCACCTGTAAGAACAAAAAAAGACGTACATTAGGATTTCCAGTGAAACTGGAATGCATTACACTGCCATATAACAGCTAAATTTGGAGCATATCCAGCAAGCCCTTGCCATCAGAGGTTGACAGCTGTCAGTTCACTAGTCCCCTGTCTCTCACCTCGTATATGGCGTATCCAATGGTGTGCATGTCCTCTCCCACCTTCCTCAATTTGCGGCGATTCTTCTGGATGAGGCCTATCACGATACTGCAGCCCACCTCATCATCCCCGGGGTCGTCATCCTCCTCATTCAGGGTGATCTTAAACTGAGGGTTCATCCAGAAGGTGTCTGCAAGACAACACGAAACCATCACACAAAGTCAACAGAGATGATAATGATGATGACAACAGCAACAATAGATTAACAGTAAAACCTTTAATCATCCTCAGACACCTTGGGAATAAATTCATGATTCATGATCATAGACTGTGGTGGTTTCTGAGAGTTGTGCATGTTTACCATGGCTAGCATAGCATGGGAATACCCATTCGAACTTCCGGCAAATTTGGGATTTGCTCAGCAAATGATTTGGTTAGAGTTTAATGCACCAGTTTAAGCTTTATTTCCCTGTTATTTACGCTCCTGCTGGAGGTCATAAGTCAATTTACCTTTCCCAGACCCACTCTCAGTTACAACTGAGAAGGGTCTGGTGTCAACCAGGCTATGGCTAGCATGCAGTGGTCACCATAAGTCATTTTTCATGAGATTCCTGGCTGCCACTGTTGTGCCCTTGAGCGAGGCACTTAACCCCAAGTTGCTCCAGGGTGAAGCGGAGGCAGAGATTGCTGGCCCCTACAATTGGCATCTGTAAGTTACTTTGGATAAAAGTGTCGGCTACATGCTTAAAGAAGTCAGCTAAATGCATAAGTACTGTACTTGACACAGACATGATAATAAAGTTAACATTAAAGTTGACTGATATTTAGCAGGCGCTTTTATGGCGACACGGTCTCATAACGGCGGCATCTGTTGTGAGTAACGTTAGCCCTAACATGGGCTTTGAGGTCCGTCTCTTACAGGGGTGGTTCCTGCAGCCTCCTGCTGTGGAGCCTTTCCTCCAGGTCCCGTCGAACTTGCACACGCTCCAGTGCTTCAGATCGTCAGAGGTCAGAGTGTCAGGGGTCAGAGTGCAAATCTCCAGCCGTGAGTAGTGCCTCATGAAGTCACTGTACGCCATCCTTATAAACCACAAACAATACAATTTAAGTTGATTTCACAACTACTATAATAACTGTAATATAACTAATACTATACTGTAATCCAACTACTGTATATAACTATAATTATGTTTCTCAAAAGGGTTGCATTACTGTATTCAGGATAATAATATTCAGTTAATAATATTAACTGCTGATAATAATAATGATAATTATCATGATCTGCTTTTCTGTGATCTGTGGTGTAATTCAAAGTGGGAGGGCTCTCCTCTGCAGTATATCTCCTCTGTCCTCCTCAAAAATAATACAACACATCTACGGTACTCTCCCTTTGATATGTAAACACAGAATATTTATCTACACAAACAGACAAATAGTATGCAGAATTAATTAAGTGGTTTAATTAAATATTCACATTACCAGAACTCCCCATCATCTGCCTTCACGTTCTCACGCTCTGAGTCATCAACATGACTCCATTCAGAAGAACTACAGGAAAAGGTACAAGTGGGATGTCAATTTAACCAGAGACTTTCTAATGAGGAGACACAGCACTCAAAAAATCCTCCATAGAAATGCATGGGGTTAGTTTGTAACGCCAATATGGCCGTTGTCTACACATATCCCACCCCTTTCACGGCAAAACATCGAAATGTGAATACATTGAGCCAATCACGTGGTGTGATGTGAATACATTGAGCCGATCATATGGTGCGTTGTGAAGACATCGTGCCAATCATGTGTTGTGAACTCGTCGCTGGAGCAAGGTTGGTGTTGTAAAGCCTTGCACACACGCATTTCTGCCGTATAGGATGCCCGATGAGTGCCCAAAAAGCGTTGCAATATGGCCGCCGAGTGGAGGGACTTGCCTAAAAGGACTTTGATTTAACTTCAAGACTACATTAAAATAAGCCTGACACACAAAACAGTCTATGTTCTGAACAGTGGGTCTTACCCATCGCTCCATGCTCCAGTCCACTCCACCTGCCCCCATGGGTTGCGCACCCTCACCAGCTGCTGTTTTTGCCCTCGATAGCCCACCTGGTTCACATTAATTAATTAATTAATTAATTAATTAATTAATTTGTTAATTAATAATTCATTCATGCATTCGTTCAGTCATTCGCTCATTCATTAATTTTCATGATTGTGAGTGTAAACCCATCAGTCACCTCTACGGCTCCAGTCAGTGAGTAGGCATGGCCCTTCACAAGCTTCTGATAGGTAATGGCTTCTGAGTCTGCCGCACTGGTGATCTGTAGCAAAAGTAAATAAGGTCACCAAAACAGAACTGACTCTTAAGCCTTAAAGCAACACAAAAGAACTTTTCCTCTGTCGCATGCACGCTATTTGTTTATCACCGGCTTTGCAAATAAGGATGTCCACAGACAAGAGATAGAATATAGTAGAATATGTTGCATGAGTTTATGAAAGTAGCCTACGATGTATTGCGACATCAAATGCAAGTCAAATTTGAAGTTTCTAATGTCTCATTCCATCGAAATACAGATCCGCTACCCGATCTGGCAAACTTACATAGTGCGGTTATAGCCGATAGAGGGCCGCGAAGCGAATGCAGAAGTGCCGTTCTCCCTGTTACGAGTTGATGAACCACTGAAACGATTTTAGGTACATTATTTTAAGGTACAAAAAACTCTTTGGTGTTGCTTTAAGTCTCTTGCATGTATAATCTAATGATGAGAGTAAATGGGTAGTAGTTAGTGATGGGATCCTACATCTATGGAGCAGCCAAGCAGCGCTCCAGAGTCTAGGGCCTGCCGGATGATCTGGAAGAGGTTGGACGGAGCTGTCCGCAGTTCATAATTCTCCGCTATCCCTCCAGTGAAGTCCTCAAAGCCCTCGGTGGTGGAACCTCCAGACAGGGCCTCATAACACCCATTCACTCTGAGAGAGGAGGGAGAGACATAATTCACCCCAAGCTTTAGGCCTGTGCTTGAGCTATCAGCTTTGAATGCCCAACACTGGGGTCATTTCGTGCTTTAGGGATTCTTGGAGGCGTCTTATGTGATCAGATGTGGTGTGGCAGCTAAAGCACTCACTTAGCATAGGCCTTCTCCAGCAGGGCGCTCCAGAACTCAGAGCCAGTTGCTGAGTGAACAAATAGCAGCTCTCCGTCTCTGGTGGGCAGACGGTCGTCAATCACCACGTCCACCCACTCCCCAAACTGCCAAAACTGCGGAATTACGAGGAATTCACTAATTAGTACAGACTACAGCAACATTCTTAAACTCTAGCACAGAAATTGCAACTCTAGAAATGTGTAAACAAATCAATCTTGGCTAGATTTACCCACATGAGAGGCCCAAAAAGGACTGCCCACAATACACAGCCCAGTAAAGGAATGTAGTGGTTGTATGCAAAGTGGCCAACCTGATAATTGCATCTGTTGAGTTAAATGAGTGCTGCAGGGAATCATTCCTAACACATCTCAAATTAATGTTTTCACCCATTGTATTAGCCTATTGTAATTCAAGCTGGTTACACAACAGGAAAAGAGGAGGGTGCACATTTTGGTCAGCAGTGTTCGGCCATTAGAGGAAAATCAAACACAGACAGCGCATAAACACATCACACTGGCTCTTTTCCCTCAGAGCAGCGGTGTTTCCCCTCCACTGAGTCACACTGGCTTCCTATCCAGGCTAAAACTTTCCTCTGACCACACCCAGCAACTCCCACAACAAAACATATGGGGACACCACTCTCAGCTGTGAAACCCTGCCATGCATGAGAACTGGTGTGTGAGTGTGTATGTCTGTGTGTGTGTGTGTGTGTGTGTGTGTGTGTGTGTGTGTGTGTGTGTGCTATCTGGTCTCACATAAAATGCCTGAAAGATGACATGTGACAACAAAAGAACGCCATTACATGAAAATAGCCAAAACTAACCACTGAATGAAAGACTTGATGAAAGAGGGAAGTCCTCTGCTTCCTTTTTTACACCTTGTCTTGTAGCTCAAATTTACTTTGTGGCTTCATAATACTAATAAACAAAAATGTAAACATACAACCAATGCACCCTCAGAAGTGGCTTGCAAATGAACTCACCTGGAAGTGGAAAATGCCGGCGTAATTGTCCCCAAAGCCTTGGTCAGAAGGAACAACCCTAGCAAGGACATCCTGATTCAGAGTCAGAGAAGCTATGGCTGCCAAAAGCCAACAGTCACCTGTGGGAGAGACAGATGTAGCATAACATGTACTTGGGAAACATCTCAGACTCTAGCATTATCTATGTGAATGACGTTTTATTTCACTGTCCATTTTTCACTTGCTTGTCTTGTGATAAAAAAAGTCTAAATTTATACAGCTTATGGTCATCCAACCCCTGAAGTGGACTTTGTGTGGCTAGAGTATCAACAAAGCTCTCTTTCACTGGCAAAGAGTCTCCTTCATTCACCGTTTCCCCCTTGCATGTTAGTACATCCTTCCAAATTAAAAAACCAAGGCCATGACTGTCTTGTTTTGAAACGAGTGTTTATTTACTCAATCAAATTAGAGGATATAAATGTCTTAGATGTCATCCTTCATTGACTTCACATTATAGCTATACTATAAAGCTCCACACTCACTCACAAGAGTGAAGAAGACTCACTTCACTCTATAGGCGGAGCTGTTTAAATAAACAGACACATTATGTGTGAGAAGACTCAGAGTACATCTTTTCAAAAACCACCCGGTCTGGCATGTGGGTCTTCCTGCTGTAGGGCCTCCTGGCAAATCACACACACACTTCTGATTCAGGGTTATTATTCTGCCAGACACAGAAACCATGCTGGTCCCAGATGTTTGGTCTCTGACCAAAGATTCTAGAGTGCTCCGCTCCAAGAGGGCGTTAAGGTTCTGACTTTAAAATTCCATGTATTATCAAGAGAACGTGACAATGACAATCGGGACATCTAATGGTGCTCCTTAAAATAACTTTTGAACGCATACCCAATGGTGTCATTTAAGAAACAATGGTGTTTACCACTGAGGAAGAAGCATTTTCTCATGTTCAACACCACCCACACATGGGCTTAGCCAACATTATCATCACTCCTCTAGAGCTAGTGGATGGCATTTACACTAATCTACACTATACACACAGAAAATGCCACTATACCAAACAAGTACAGGCACAAAACAAGTGACTCATCTTCACGCAATACATACTCTGCACACACTCTGACTGTATGAGTGCCAACATAGCTGATTTTATAATACTGAGTACTGAGGCAGCCTTCCGCTAGGCTTTTTCTGCTGGATGGCACATACAGTATACAGATTCAATTCAGAATAGACTGAGCAAACACTTCTGAAGGAGAGGCGGGTCCACGGTGGGTCTGCCCTGATAACAGGCCCAGAGAATACAAAAGCTCCTGCAATGTGGAAATAATTAGAGCTATCTAATTTGGCACAACCTGTGCATTGCACTCACCCTGAAAAAAAAAAAAAAAAAACATACCCCTCCTTCATTCATTTGTATACCAAGTATAATGTGAATAGCTAATGCTCAAGGTACTTTCTGGCAACAAGTGGGCTATGTTTTGATTCTGTGCATGTGCATTTGTTGTTTTTTGACTTAAAGGGAAACTTGGCAGGATTTCCCCCTCTGCTGGAGAAATTGTGCATTATGCTATTTCAAAACTGTGGGAAAAGGTAACGATAAAGCACATGGATTTGTTTACAAGCTAGCAAAACGGTTAGCATAAGTTCGACAGACAATGTGGATGTTACAA
This sequence comes from Alosa alosa, assembly GCF_017589495.1. NCBI lineage: Eukaryota > Metazoa > Chordata > Actinopteri > Clupeiformes > Clupeidae > Alosa > Alosa alosa. The sequence continues at coordinate 24,799,073 of NC_063206.1, read as the reverse complement.
GGTAAGAAACACGATTTAAAACGAGTTTCTTGTTTCTCACTTCTCTTTCAGGGACGGTAGTCTCAATGTTGCAAGGTTGGTTTTCCGCCTGGGGACGCTAGGGGCAGCGGGAAAAGTCACCATTTTCACCGGAACAGGTCATTTAACCATCCAAATGATTTCTAAACGGGTTTATTACGTTGAAATAGTTGCCAAGTTCCCCTTTAAGGAAAAACTTTGATAAAGTTGATATAATGAGGTACAAAGGCATTCATTTTAAGTTGTTTTCATCATAGCTTGTAATAAACACTGACGGCGAATCATGCATTTAGACACAGAGAGCATTCTGTATGTGCTCTTACCCAAAGCTCCTTGACAGATGTCTGTTCTTGTGGCTCCTCCGACAATGAATTCAGGATTGGATGTCAGTTCCTGAAAACCCATATGAAGGTTTTGTCAGTTTCAACATCCAATATATTAATTATTAAGAACAATGATTCTTTTACTTTTAAAACCAAAAAACACACATTATAATGTGTGTTCTGGTTCAGTGCATTATTTTTGCATGAGGTTGTCAACTTGTTGGAAGCTCTGAGTGAAATAAGTGTTACAACTAAATACCTGATGAATGAGTCATCCACTTCACTGTTTTCATGCACCATGGAAAATATTTTTTTACAAAAAATTTGACTCCGACAAAGTCAGGAAGTTAGGTTAGGAGTCAGCGCCGACCACGCCCATTGAAAACCTGTGCAATTCATTCGCATGCTACACAACATACACATCTTGACTGGTGAGAATAGACTATACGCCTCACTTGTAAGATTTAGAAAATAAACGATTCCTGAATAGACACACAAAGGATTAGGACAGATGAACCGAGGGATAATTCAACATTGTCTCTTGGCCATACCCCGGGTCTTTTCCATTCCACGCCTCTGGTTTTGGACGACCGTGGCCCCAACTCATTAAATCCGAGGATTTCAGGTGCGGCAGGGAAGGTGGGGTCGCTGAAGAGCTGTCCACGGCTCACGCACTGGCTCCGCAGCGACTCGAAGTCTTGGTTGAGGTACTTCACTGCATTGGCGTTAGTGCCAAACCCCGCTGCCAGTGCCCTTTTCTTGGCCAACGTGGATGCCACCCCAGCCATGCTGCTACTGTAATCTAGTTTTCCCACTTCTGGTCTTCCCGTCGGTAAGACTGAGGAAGAAAACGAAGTTACTGTTGGGTGGAAAGTTTTGCATTCCTACTCCGCCTCTACGTTTGCTACGTTTCGCCTACTTACAGGCGTGGTTTGGCATCATGTTCTCTCCAGCATCGTTTGTTTACACTACGCTAGAGCGAATTGACACTGCAAATTTATATATTTTTTCTTGTACTTATTACTTTACTTGGGCCATAGAATTTAATAGTCTCTTTGTATTTTAACCTGTATATTGGTTCTTGCGCTTGCTGAGGCATAATAGTGAAAATCTACCATTAAAAAACACAGCTCTGACGAATCCCAGATATTATACTTGATCAGATGAAACAGGGAAGTATAGCCCATTGCTAAGGGAGAATACAGAAGGAAGGTAGAAAAGAAGTTGCAGGAGAACAGTGTGAAGGAGGACTGGGCGGAATGAGGACAATCACTGGCCTGAGGAAGAGTAGCAGCTCTGTGGAGGGAGATTTGGACTGAGCGAACCAGCTGAAGCACTTCTACAACAGGTTTGACTGCCCTGCTCCAACTCCAACGGCAGTGGTCTGTCCACCACCCTCTGCTGACTCAGACACTGCTGACTCAGACACTGGTCTTGCTTGCTTGCCTGCATGGGCGTAGATTTGCGTGGGGACCGAAGGACGTGTCCACACCAATATCAAATTACGACTGAAATGTCCCCACCAATATTCAGGTTGAAATTTGGGGGCTACACAAAGAGTTAAATAATTTCTCACTTCAGTGCTGCGGATCATCTCGTACAGATCTTGTAATGTGCAGTAGCCTATAAGGGTAAATCGCGCTGATTTGAAGTTACCTTAACTACCAGTGAGCCACAGTCTCCTGCGCAGCATTGCGCAGCGCTTCAGCTTCACTTCGGCATATGAAGTGCGTCCAAATTCACCCATTCTTCTCTTAGTCTAGGTCAGTTTTTAAAAGAAATTAACCCTGAAGGCAAATCATGTTAATTTTTGGCATACAACATTTTCAGGGGTTTTGAAGGGTGCTGAATTCAAATCTCCTGTATGCCAGGCTCAAAAATGTCCCATAATGCCTCAAAATGGAGAAATCCAATATGGCCGCTGCCGCCAGGTCAAAATCTAATTAACCACTTATCTTTTAGACTGTACAAGGTAAAAACCTGAATGTAATGTGCTTTTATAGGTTTTCACATATAGGGAATTCAATGCCATGCTCAGATTTAAGATCAAGACTAGAGAAAATGCTTGAAATGAATGTACATGGTTAAAATTGTTGTATTTTTCATGAAAAAAGAGGACCATGAAACAGGTTGATGGCTTTCTGAAGAATTTACTTGAAACATGTATAGAAGTAAGGTTGATTACCATATTTTAACTATCTATTTATATTATTTATCTGTATTTTAACTATTTATTTAGTATTTGAAGAAAATGCTTGAAACTCTTAAGCTAAATGCCTATTTTAACTATCTATTTATATTATTTATCTGTATTTATCTATTTATCTATATTTTAACTATTTATTTAATAATGCATATTTACCTATTTATTTAGTAATTAATCCATTCTATTCTATTCAATTCTTTAAACTTCTTGGTATGAAGAGGTAGGCTACACACTTAGGCGAGGATCACATTAGCCAGCGGCAAACGTAACGCGACACTCAGACCATAATACATTTTGTCTCGTTCCTAAGCAACACAAACGGTTTGTCAATTGAATACGCTCGCGTTGTGCTTTGAAAGTTGAACCAAGTTCAACGCCCAGCTTGTTCAAAGCTTGCGTTACGCCAGCGTTGCCACCGTTCCGCTGCCGAACCCTAGAGAACAATAAGAAACCTGCCGCTTGCCGCTGGCTAATGTAATCCCCGCCTTAGGCTATCCTAATCATCCTCATCCTCCTCCTCTCCAGCAGTGTTCTGACAGGTGCTGCTGCAGCTGCATGACTCCATGCATAACATGCCACTTTTCCTGCAACTGCAGCGCAGGCTTAGACATCCCTTGAAACAACCACAGGAGGTGATCTCCTTACAAGCTTTTGGAATTGGTGGAAGAGATAGTAGCTGTGGCACTAACTGATCATCCACATTTGGATGGCCATGATAAGTATGTGTTGTGTTCGGGCCGCTCCTTGGCTCAGTTCTGGGTAGCTAGACGCCATCTCTGGCTGTCTCAATCTCAGCTCCAGCAGGCAGACAGAGAGCGTCTTTTGAGAGTGTCGGTGGAGCCTGGGTCCATGTTCGGCCCACAGGCAACCACCCTGTTGCAGCAGGCGCGTTACAGCCGCTGCTGTGCAGAAGAGGTGTCAGGGTCTCTTGGTAGGCATGCCAGGGGTGCTAGGCGCCCTAGGGCATTCACGCCTGAGCCAACACCTACCTTGGGGCATCCGTCTTGGGGGCCGACTGATGTCAGGCAGCGGCTTCAGGCATCCCAGGGGTGGGGTAGCCGCCCACAAGCTGGCCGGGGGGGCCAGCGTGCTAGTGGCCGTGGCCCCTCCAGGTGCCCTTGTCGTTCCTGACAATCTCCGGGCCAGCCAGCCTCGCCTCTGAGCTCGATGCAGGAAGGCTTGGCTGGCCTTAGGAGCGGATCCATGGGTGCTCTTCACCATGACCCATGGGTACCACCTGCAGTTCAGGACCAGACCCCGTGGTTACCTTGGTGAGCAGTGCCATGCACGCTCAGACCTTATGTGCAGAGCTGTCCACCCTCCTGGACAAGAGGGCGATAAGGGAAGTCAGGTGTTCAGACCCCCAAGCGGTAATCCCAAGAAAAGCAGGTTCCAGCCTTCCCAGGTCACCACCTTCCGGGGCATGGTCCTGGACTCCAGGAGGGCATCCGTGACTCTCTCACTGGCGAGACAGCAGTCTTTCGCCACATGTCTCAGTCGCTTCACGTTGCACGCCCAGGTGGAGTGGAAACTCTGCCTTCGCCTCTTAGGCCTTATGGTGCAGGTAGTCCCCCTTGCCCTCTTTCAGATGTGCCCAGTGAATGCGGACCGGTGATTCGTCGCCGGGTCGTATTTACAGACGCATCCCCAGTAGGCTGGGGCGCCGTTCTCAATGGTCAGGGCATCAATGGTCTCTGGACAGAACCTTGGCTATCCCAGCACATCAATGTCCTGGAGCTGAGGGCCGCTCTCCTTGCCGCTCTCCCCTCCCGCACTTTCTACCGTGGCTAAGAGGCCAACATGTGATGGTGAAGACCGACAGCACGGTGATTGCGGCCTACATCAACAGACAGGGGGGCTTGGGGTCTCCAGGTCTTTGCAGCCTGGCGACAGACCTGTGGCTCTGGTCTCATCCCCTGTTCAGCTCTTTCAGAGCAGTTCATGGGCCTTGAATGCTGCGGGCGACATCTTGTCAAGAGGGGGCCCACATCCCGGAGAGTGGAGGCTCTAGTTAGCTTCTTCCTATTCACAAAGGCTAACTGGCTAACGTGTTTTTAGTTTCTTATAATATATTAATTATTCAGTTAGCCTATACATAATCCTCACATAACAATCTTCACATGCTATTACAGACGTATTACATGGTCCTAAACCAATTGTTATGATATTATGTTATAGTTTACCTGTTACTGCTGAGCATCATGTGAGGGGAATGACATAATTCACAAGCGCCTCCTCAGTGTATAGGTAGAGGGTGTGGCCTCATTCAGGGTTATATTATAGTTAATAATTATATATATAGTTAAAATACTATGTTGGCAGTGGGTAGTGGAGGAAACTCCGCCCCAGTAAGGCAGCCGGGCCTGACAGACTGTCCAAGGCTGTTTAGGATCTGTGCTGCTGAACTGGGGGAGCCACTGAAGCACATCTTCAACCTGAGTCTCCATCTTGGAAAACATCATGTCTCATCCCCGTCCCCAAGAAGCCACACCCAAGTGAGCTCAATGACTACAGGCTGGTCGCTCTAATATCACTTGTGATGAAGACCATGGAGCGACTGGTTTTGGAGATACTTAGACTCCAGCTAACCCATAGACCCGCTACAGTTTGCATACCAGGTGAAAGTGGGCGTGAATGATGTCTCCTACACAGGACACATTGGGCGTGGGCGACATCTCCTACACAGGACACATTATCACCTGGACAAGGGGGAAAGTGTTGTGAGAATCATGTTCTTTGACTTCTCCAGTGCTTTTTTAAAGTATATTTTTTGGTATTTATTTTTATATTTTATGCCTTTAATGCGACAGGATAGTGGTGAGTGACAGGAGGTGGGTGGGAGAGAGAGTCGGGGTGGGATCCGGAGGGGACCACAGGGCGGGAATCGAACCCGGGTCGCCGGCGTACGGTTCAGGTGCCCCAGGCAGTTGCGCCACGGCTGGGGCCTTCTCCAGTGCTTTTAACACCATCCAACCCCTCAGACTGGGTGACAAGCTCTTGCAGATGGGTGTGGATGCTCACCTGGATTACAGACTACCTGACAAGTTTCTGTGAAAATGCTGCCAATCATGTAATTCTTTTTACCTCTTGTAGTGGAATCTTTATATACTTTATGTGTGTGTGTGTGTATGTGTGTGTCCGTGTCTGGAGTGCAGGTGTGAGGTGTGGGCTGTAGCTCCATGGTCTTCTTCACCTGCTGTCTCTGAATAGCTCGTCCTCCCCATCTAATGCCATTCTGTCTGAGAGCTCGCTGAACTCTTTATAGACAATCCAGTCATTTCCTACAACAGTGGACACACAAAACAGCAAACATCACTATCCAAGCTCACCTAACTGTCATCAAGATGACATCCATGGCAGGTAAGCTGGCTCCGGGGATCAGGGTATTGGCACCAATCACCATCACACAGTGAAGTTCAACCAACAGGACTCCAAGGCCCTGAACCTCCAGTGTCTTGATGGTAGGCCTTCTCTTTGATGATGACTCCCTGCTGAGACCATGTCGCTTGGATACATCAGGCCGTATTCTCCCAAGACCCGTGAGGTTGTTTGTAAAAGACCAACAGTAAGGATCCTAAGTATGCAGTTGCTTTTATATATATGGTGTTTATGTCTAGTGTTCAGATAATGGTAATTATCATTATTGGATTATGGTCATGTGTGCATAGATACTCTTGTACAGATGTCTAAAAACACTGACACTGAAATAATTGTGCACATACACTGGCATACAATATAAACATGTTTAAACTTAAATGTGTACATTCTTAAAACAAATGTGTTAGAAACAACACAAACTGTGTTGTCCCTATCTGGACATAAAGATGTGTTAAAAAAAAAAACAACACAAGTTGTGTTATTTTCAACACATTTGTTGTAAGAGAGTAGTATAACAAAAGTAATGTGTTAGAAACAACACAAGTTGTGTTGTCCCTATCTGGACATAGAGATGTGTTAAAAACGTCTAACTCAGATTGGACACTTGTTCACTAAATACACACTCACTTAATAAGTGGTGTGCAAAGGTCTGTTTGAATGGGCACCATTCTTCCCCTTATTCATTCAGTATAATCAACGTCCTTATTCCCAACACTTGGCGGCCATCTTGGTATACTAATATAATTCAGTATCTAAATTAGAATATCAGATCAAAGAGTAGGCTAAAACAAGGCGGTTCAATTACTGGATAGCTGTAGGGTGGAGAGAGGCAGCTATGAGTGACAGCTGAAAGGCTAAAAGAGACTCCAGCCAAAGGTCATTTATATCTATGGAATAATGGCAGCCAAGGTACTCTGTTATGGAATTACTGTAAGATTGCTTGATAGGACTAGGTGTTACAATCCCTGAAGATTCAGAAGCCTACTACACTTGTCTTGAGTGGGTTGGAGATGTCCTCTTGGGTAGGGTTGGATTTGGTGGTGATGTTCCCACCAATATGACACATCTTCAGTTGTGTACCCCATCCTCCTTGGGTGTTTCGGTCATTTATCACAAGACACTCTCAGAGAAAGACAAAGCAAAGGCAGAGGACTTCACATGGAAAAGGGGAATGGAGTACCCTCTGCCTGTAGAGTAAATAGAGACAAGGGGAATTGTTTGATTACATCTGACAGCACGCAGGGCCTCCATCTGTATTGATTCAGCTGGGTGTCGACTGGATAACCACCAATGTCAGCACAATTCATTTGCTTTACTGGGTTGAGTTTTACCTGTGAAACAGACAACAATACACTGTACACATTAAAACAAAATCCAACAAGGGCATGGTGGCAGTTAGTAAATGAAACGCTTTGATGTTAATGCATGGGACATACAATATCATTTAAGTGTCCTTCACATGTAATTGCCCCGTCATCTTACTGTACAAGTCATTTTTACAATTTCCCAATAGGTACCATAACCAGGAGCAAAAGCATGTAATTTATCTCTCTGCTACACTTGAATAGTTAATTTAATGGTGGCGCAACAAGAATAGGTATCATCCAAGTGTCCCTTGGTAAGAATAGCTTTCTCAGCCTGACTCTTTCTTGAATCTCAGGGAAAGTTTGGGAGAGAGAATTCAGTCAACCTCATCCTCAGTGGGACACATCTCCAGGGAGACATATCTCCGTGATCTCGAAGGCAACTAACTATTATCATCCAAAATGTTCTCAGGACTTGCACACACTCTGAGGGCTTGTAAATAGTCATAAATAACAAAGCTGCTCATTTTTTTTTAACCAAATGTTTTGCAACAAAAGCCTCTGCAAAGGTCTGGAGAGAGCAGCAGACCTCCACCAAGGCCAAATGCTGTATCTGGCAACATAGTGAAAAGAAAACTAAATTATTCAAGCTGCCCTGTGGGTTGAAGGTATGAAATTCAATTGGTTCTTCTTTGGAGTATGTAACACCTTTCCACTGGCATTGGACTGGTAGTTTTTTTTTTTTTTTTTTCATAGACATTCCTTTGTGCGATTAACTGACACATTCAAGCACTAGGTGCTGTATAGTTTGCTTTTGTTTTGCTATAGGAACTTGATATCCTAAATGTGGTAGGTGTAGCATGATGTAGCCAGTTAGCTATGCTCGGGGCAGGAACACAATAGGAGAGGGGTACCAGCGCTGTGTCTTAGCCCCTCGCCTCTATGTACTTCTCAGGCTTACTTGATTTCCCTCAGGGCTGTCCTCTTTCTTTCACCTCTATGGACATGGACACACACACACACAAAATCAGCAGTAAATCAGCAATTCCTAAAGAGACCTGCAGAGGGCATGCTGTGGTATACCTGTGTGCAACTCTTAACTGCACACATAAAACCCATTACCTAAAAAATAAATATAAGGTTTCTTCACAGTAATCTTACTGCCTAGTTTATGTATTAGTTAGACCTTTGTTCTCTTTTGCTCATTCAGAACATTTCTTTTGTAAACATTAAAGAATGGTGTTAGACTACATACTTTGTACAACCACAGGTTGATCATGAAGGGTATTTGCATGTGCATGAATGCGTGTACAAACAAAACAAGCAGCATAAGCATTTTCTTCTTATCTTGTCTTTACAGGATTGTCAGCACTGTTTGTTTTTGTTTTGTGTTCTCTGAACATAGTTGTTTCCTAAAGTAAGTGTGTTGTATAGATAGATAGATAGATAGAAGCCTATCCTTTTTTTAATATTTCCACATTTGCAAGTCTAATCTGCAGAGCGAAGAAAATAACAGAAATATACACCAGCTGTATCATAACTTATTTGCATAATTTTTTTGGTCTATAGTCTCTACAATAAAGAATGAGCAAATATACATTGAATGTTAAATGGACTGCATCTATATAGCGCTTTTCCACTCCTCCAAGCACTCAAACGCTTTACAACATCATGCCTCACATTCACCCATTCACATTGTATCGAAGGCGGAGGCTGCCATGCAAGGCACTAACCTACTCATTGGGAGCACTGGGGTTAAGTTGGGCTCGAGCCTGCAACCTTCCGGTTGTTGGATGACTCCTCTACCTTGTTAATAATATGTTCTTGTTGTTTACAATGTATGAAGAAATCCAGATGAGTCAATGTTATGACAAATTATGAGAGATGTGTCCACCTCCTCTGGATGAAGATTCAGAAATACTATGATGACATATAAGCACCCCCTATTACTGTATTACACAGAGAAACCCTCCAGTTATCACAGTACACGTTGGGGTTTCATGCTGTAGGATAATGGTTCTCAAAGTGTGGGGTGGGCCCCACTAATGGGGAATAGAGACATGACAGGTGGGGCGCGATAAACAGGAGGAAATTAGTTTTTTGTGCCTTTCTTTAATAAAATCTTTTTTGACAAGGAAGATCATACATTCAAAACAAAATAGCCACACACAAACATAAGAGTCATAAACAGACCGACATATGAGAACAAGACGTGAAATGTAACGTGGAACCAAAATGCAAAAAAAAAAAAATGTTTTACCATTATGTTACCATTTCGCCAGGATGATGGGGTCAGGTGGGGCTTGAAAATTCCCCACCTCCAAAGTGGGGAATAACAGAAAAAGTTTGAGAGTCTCTGCTGTGGGCAGTGGTGTAGTCTAGCTTGCTGTAGGTATATTGCTCAGCCTGTAGTGCTTAAGACAAGAGCACGGACAAGTGGACAAGGACAGATGTCTGTAACATCCTCAAAATCTGTCAAAACACAAATGTATCTTGATATATCGATATCTTTAGATATTTCAAGTGGCTATGTGGGCATCTTGAGGCTTTTTATGTGTGTATAATGCGTAGACCTGCGTACTGCATAATGTAGACTACACCACTGGCTGTAGGGATTTATTTTCCAATACAGACAAACCGGTGGAACTTATGGCTCATCCTGCAGCTTAGCATTTGTAGGCTTTCAATATATGTGTATTGGCAATGGCATGGGTCCTGCCTTACCATTTAATTGCTGTCAGACTCCACCCTACACCCGCATGCTAAGTGTCATGACTCAGATTGATCTGGTGCTATGAGTTGACATGACATGAGAGCAGCACTAGCCCTGCCTAAAGCAGGTAAGACTGTCTGCTGCCGCCCCCACACCTCTTTCCTAACCGGCTGCCATGGGAACAGACAAACCAGCGGCCAGACTGGATTAGCCAGTTTTGAGCTTCCCTCTATTAGGTCACAATAGGTGTTGCTCTTTGCAGAGTACACACTTGGGCATTGCGTGTGATCACTGTTAGATATAGTTCATGTTTCAACAATAATGGCATGTAATATAGGCCTATCACCAAATAGAAAACAACATCTGCAACATCATGCAGAGCCACAGAAACAGAAAGTTCTATAGCATGTTCTGTGCTATTTCATCCTTCAGGTTCCACAGTCAACAGTGCAGCATTGCAGACCATGTGTGTCATTATGCAGATGCACAGTAAGCCATAGACTTTGACTGCTTTGTGGATCACCTGATCAGACTGGAAATGTTATTCAGTGAGCAAAAACAGCATATTCATATCCAGTAGATAGATGGTGTCTAAATGCATCTTTCTCTTCTGTTTTCAGTGGTTGTGCTTGGCTACCAAGTACCAACTAGCATTTTGTTTTCATTCAGTTCCATTCTCTTGCACAGTTTTATTGGTTTGAGATTGTTGAATATCAAGAAAGAATTAAATTCAAGCCTGCTGGCATTTTGTAACTAAACTGAAATATCCATCACACACACACACACACACAAACACACACAGTTGTGCTCATATTTACATACCCTCAGAATTTGTGATTAGCCAGCTTTTCGAAAATATGACTTATCATGCAGAAAACCTTTCTTTTATTTAGGGATAGTGGTCAGGTGAAGCCATTTATTATCACATATTGTGTGCCATTTTTAAACTAGATGTACCGCATAGCGGTACAAAATATGACCGCCGCTCAGTCCTGTACATCCGTTCCGCGAAAATAAATCACACTTCAATTTGTCTCCATCTTTTACTCCATCCCCCACTCTTGAAACTTTTGTGTATGCTTGTTTGGCATGCCTGAGTGTGTGTGTGCGGCTGCACAGAAAGTAGCCTACTGGTGCTGAAAAGGTGAATAGATTGTAGAAAAGAAGATGTAGCATTGTTATAAAACCTTTAAAATCTCTAAACAATCACAAGTAGGGCAGTTCATCACAGTTCATCCATTGCAACTGGATTGATGAAAGGTCACTTACACCTGTAGGCTACATTGTATTTGGGAAAAGCAAAAGGTATCAGCATAATGTTATTTATTTATTTATAAACAAAAACATCTCTGTCTGTTCCATGCCGTTTTCAACAGCTATCAAAAACAAAGGTAATTTTTGGATGGATGGATTTTTTGTGAATGTTTCTTCTTCTACATAAGATTTTAGTCATCTTTAGTTCATGTGATACTTTATTGTCAATGCACAAATTAAGTAACAGTAGTCTGAAACGAAATGCTGTTTTACATCTAACCAGTGGTGCAAATAACCGACATGTCCAAATGGGCCTTGATGAAATGCGTCGCTGGACTGGACACATTTTAACGAGCCAAAGTTGAAGAGCTGTTGTCCGTTATTGTTCGTGCAAATATAGGCTGATTCATGTTCCCTTGCATTGTGTAACTGAGGTCCATGGCTAGTCTGGCTTTCACCAGACCAAGCTCAATCTTTTAAGAAATCAAAAAATAAATAGCGGGCAGATCAGGCTGGGTTCACCCAGCCTAGTCCATAGGCACCCGATATTGTTTAATTTTCCGATTGAGATATCCACGCACTGGCTATTCTAAATGCAAAAATGCATCAGGGAGTTATGACAAAACTGTAACTAACAAACTAGATCCTAATAGAAAACTGTTAGCTTCCCTACGCTACAGGTAGGCTTATAAGGTAGGCATTTACAACATAAATTGTCAATAGGCTATGCTGGCGACACAAATAAAATCTCCTTTGGAAACCAATGGCTTACGCCTTACAGTATCAAGCGGACTTAAACTGCCATATCGTGGCGAGAAGTTGTAATAAAATTCACGCAGCTCCATGAGTCAAGGAAAGCGCGAATGAAGTAGCCACTTCTAAATGGGACCCACTACACAGTAGCTTAAGGTGTGTTGCTAAAGCAGCCATAATGAAATGAAGGTGTCATTGTTTTGATACTTCACACACACGTGCTTTTTAATTTCACAGACTACAACTACCAAGCTGGAATCAAAGCACATCGATTCCCCTCTCACACCCTACACGCACGCAAAACTGTATCAGACCGGTGTAAAGTTGGTAAATCTTCCATTGCACAGAATGATTTTTGTAGCACGTGCAACAAATGACAGTCGAAAGATACAATTACAGTGCTGCTATCAATTTGCTTGGTATAACCGCATTTATAGTTTTCTACAAATGCAATCAATCAAATTGGCCTCCATCACTCAACCAACGCTTAACGTAACATTACCTAGGTCCTTATTGATATTATAAGATTAACGCACCTGCAGTAAAACCAAGCATGTCCGATAAACATCCTCAGATTTATTTCGGCTTCAAGAACAAATGGGAATTACATTTCATGTGAACATCGTCCTATCCTTATTAGACGTTCTCTGCGGTCCTGTAGGAAGCGTCCGTTGTTTTTCCAACCCACTTTTAACTTCCAACAAAATTACGCCTCACTGCAACTATGCGCCATCTAGTGGACAAACGACTACTTATCGCCAATACTGGAAATGCAGCCATGATGATGATGATGAATATTTGGCTTTCTTTTAATCCTACTGAATTTGTTATTATGTATCGGCTGTTCTAATACCGATAGTATGTGGGTGCCTGTGTGTGTGTGTGTGCATGTGTATAGGCCTATGTGTGCACTGCCATCTACAGGCCAATGAGTGTACAGTCACTAAATGTACACATAACCTATTTTTTTTTAGACCCCCCCATGGATGAAATTCTACTTAAACTTGGCATACCCCAGAGAATGCCAGGTCAATCATACACATAAAATGTGGTGCAGTTCTGAACATCTTAACTGAAGATAGGGGCGATTAAAGCAGAATAATATTGCATTTTCATTTTTTTTACCGGGGTGCAAATCACAAATGAGTGATTATGGGCCAGGTTGATGTGGGCCCTTGAGACCAACATACCATAAAAGATTCTTCATCCTCAGTGCCACGGTTCAGGTAGTTATTTAGGAAAAACTGCTTTTTTTGCGGTTTGGGGGGCCCACGGGGAGTGGCCCCGGGATCTAAAACAAAAAATTTTCGTAAAAAGTCTAGTGGGGCTACATACCCACCAAATTTCATGTGCCCCGGTGGTTCGGTGTCCCCGGTATCGTTGACCAAAAATTCAGTAAGTAGATGAAAAAAAAAAAAAAAAAAAAACTTTGACAATCCCTATATGACCGCTTAGCGGCGGTCATAATAGGCTAATAGGGATCACTGAAATCACCCAAATGGCTCTGATCAAACTTTTACCTGAATGTTTGGTCTGATAATATGTACACAGTAGACAGATGGCAACACTAAATCCAATTAAAAAGTACATTGGATCTGCCTATAAAAAATAAGTATATATTTAACAGATAGGCCTACTCAAGACATGACCAACTTATGTGTTATTTGAAACAGAGATGTTTAAAACCTTTTGAGGTTGAGATGCAGGAAAGATTGAGCTGGAAATACAACAGATAAAGAATGCTTTATTACAAAACTGAATGATATAGCTCCCATTGTCCTACACCTTCCTCCTAATGCATCCTTCTCTTTTGTTTTCTGTGGTTGTACTTGGATAGGATCCAAAATGTGTTATTTCGGTTTAAATCTGTTCTGTTTAAAGTTTCATCATTTATTAGGATAGAAATTCAAAACACATGGTCTACGAAATGTATGACTGCAGTTGCTGAAGTGTGTGGAAAGCATCGCTACCTTCTAATGAATCATACGGCACAGAAAAGGACCGTGGAGGTCCAGCAGGGAAATGTGGACACACCTGTTAACTCTCAGAGGATAACGACTGACAGTGACTGTAGAGGCAGTGTTAGCCTACTTACTTTCTTTCGCCACCCCAGTAATCACACCTGTTGTTATTTTTGTTAACAAACCGGTAGAGTATATAGCTTTCTGCTCATCTGATTGTGGCAGAATACCATCTGCGACAACTATGTCGGGAATAGCGTCGAAGCTTCAGCACGACCGGGAGAAGGCTCAGGGCATCGGATCAAACTCGCATGCAGTAAAATACCTAGGTCAAGATTACGAGGTGCTGAGAAGGCAATGCCTTGAGTCTGGGCGACTGTTTAAAGATGATACCTTTGAGGCAGGGGTGTCTTCTCTTGGATTTAAAGAACTTGGACCTAGCTCATTTAAAGTCCGCGGTGTCACCTGGAAGCGACCTACGGTAGGACAACTGTCTGTTATTTTGTTTTTTGTGCTAACACTTTGTTGGGAAAGCTTTGTCAGCCAAGTGGGATATTTGTGGTAGCCTACTACATAATAGGTCAACCTAAGAATATTATGAAGTGCACTGAGCATTTTCAGTGTAGGCTAGTTCATCTTTGAGGGCCTACTCAATTTTATATATAGCCTACTTGATTTACTCTATACCTTAAGTGTGAAGTATATATTATAGGCTATATTCTGTTGTTATTTTGACTTTTTGGGGCCCAGGGCTCCCTTGAAAAAAAGATGGTAAAATAAAGGATACAGAGTTCCATTATCAGCATCATAGTTGGCCCCACAAGACTTCCTTTTTAACATTCCATATGTTATCTTAATGGAGAGGAAGTAGATTGGGGCCCAAATAGAATGTTCAAGCATTGTTTTTGTTTACCTTGTTGAAAAATAAATATTTAAAAATATAACATCCTTGTAGTAGTGTTTAACTTTGTGTTGTTGTTGTTGTTGTTGTTGTTATCCAGGAGCTAAGCCGAAACCCCCAGTTTATTCTTGAAGATGCCACCAGAACAGATATCTGCCAAGGGGCTCTTGGTGAGGATAATTAGGCTACCCAATGCCAATCTCTACTTGTTTGCAGAGAGAGCAGGTGTGCTTCTCCAGTTTCTCTTGTTCAGCCACTCCTTGGTCTTGTTGCTGCCAGCGCCTAATCACAAAGAGACAACTAACTGCACAGACACAACCTTAGCGTACGGGTGGAGCTCTGGCCGAGATGGAAAATTTCATTGGGCTCAGATGATCGAACCATATTTGAATAGATTTAATTTGCATATTATAATTATCTTTATAAATTCAACATTGTCTGCAAACCATTTCTATTCAAATAGTGACAAGTGCCCCACAATACCTCAGAAATTGTTTACATACAGTTTAATTTATGACTTTGGTTGTCCAGGCTTTAGAGCATTCATTTCACAATATGATCAAATTGAACTGCATATACAAACATGTGCGCTCCTAAGGTATTTCGGTTGGCACAGGAAACAACATTGAGCTAATGGTAACTTGGGGACAAACATTTAAAAAACAAGTTTTAAAGTCAACATCTTTTAGAGCATTACGCTAAAGTCTGATTCATTTTCATTTCAAAGTGATTGCTTTGGTTTTGAACGTTTCAACCGGAAATAGAAACAGATTGAATGGGCAGATTAGCATCCTGCATGCAATCATGTAGTAGTATAACATTTTATTACACAGCTCTTCAGTGTGCTGCAGAAAGCTCCATTCACATGAATGCTCTCTGACTCCATATATATAGCCCATCACTTACACTCAGAAATTTGATATGACTACTTTAAACTGTACATTTTTAATGATCATGTTTATTGTCAATTGTAAATGTTTAATGATAATGTACAGCGAGAACAATAAACATCACTTTGGATAAAATGGTCTGCCAGGAAACACAAGCAAATCCTGCACGCCCAATATCAGACACGACTTCCTGAGCCTCTGGTTGGCCTTCTGATAAAGTCCTGAGCTTGTTGAGAAAGTTTATAGTGGAATAACTTTCCTGGTGTTTGCTTGGTTGTTCAATGTCCTTGGTTTAAAAATGCCTGCCCTCTTTCTATAGGGGACTGTTGGCTACTGGCAGCCATTGCCTCACTGACTCTGAACAAACAAGTCCTGTCTCGTGTTGTTCCTTCTGACCAGAGTTTTGAGCAGGGCTATGCTGGGATCTTCCATTTTGAGGTGTGTGACAACCTCAACTCCTACTGCACCCCCACCCCAACCCCTCTCCTGTATATTACATTGTGTTCCTTCCTTAATTCTTTGAGGTGTGACGAGTATTTTTGCAAGTCGTTCCAGAATATTTCTGAACAAATTTGTAACTTACATTAGCTGCATGAAAACTTTGCGTGTTGATGGACTTTGCCTGCCATGTAAATTAGGGCTACTGTTGGTATAATGTATCTGCACTGTGCTGCTATTGGCTTGGATTCAGTGCCATTCAGAGCCTGTATTGTCTGCCCCTTATTTCAGTTCTGGCAGTTTGGGGAGTGGGTGGACGTTGTGGTTGATGACCGTCTGCCCACCAGAGACGGAGAGCTGCTATTTGTTCACTCAGCAACTGGCTCTGAGTTCTGGAGCGCCCTGCTGGAGAAGGCCTATGCTAAGTGAGTTGATGTGAACATAAAGCCACCTGTTTCATCTGTGTCACTTGATCCATCTCAAAATCAGAATCAGAACTTTGCCTTGTTAATGACCAAGTATGTTTTCACACACAAAGGGAATTTGATTCAGCTGTTGGTGACTCATTAGCAGTACAAGAAAAAATATATACATAGTACACAATGCAGTGTACAGTAAGCAATATCGACAATGCAAAATATACAAACAATGTGCATATTACAGACGGGGCACTACAATCTATAGTCCTCAGGGCACTACAATATATAAGCTATAGCCATACAATTATCTTCCTTCAGGCTGAATGGGTGCTATGAGGCCCTGTCGGGAGGCACCACCACTGAGGGCTTTGAGGACTTCACTGGGGGGATCGCAGAGGCCCACGACCTCAAGCAGGCCAGACCAGAACTCTTCAAAATAATCAAGAAAGCCCTGAACAGAGGCTCCCTCCTTGGATGCTCTATTGATGTGCGTCTTAAAGATTCTGCAGAGCAATGAAATATATATTAATATTATTGTTAATGAAGCTGTTTTTAGGTTTGTTTGTTGATAGGCCACTGTAGGAAGTCCCTAACCTATAGCAGAAGGAATTTAACATCTTTATCTGTATATAACTGAAACTTAATCTTACAAAACCTTGTTACACTCCTAATGTTTTATAGATGATCAGACAGGCAACAGATTACTTCACTGTTCCACTGGGCAGTGGTGGCGTAGTGGTAGCATAGTGTATATAAATGTAAGGCATTATTATTATTATTATTATTATTATTATTATGTAGCCTAAAAGTTGTGGGTTCAATTCTTGGCTTCCACCATTGTGCCCCTGAGCAAGGCATTTAACCCCAAGTTGCTCTAGGGTCAATGTAATCCTTTGTAATATAATTGCCATATGTAAGTCACTTTGGATAAAAAGTGTCTGCTAAATGAATAAATGTAAGTATAAATGTTCCCCATTAATAACGGCAGTTTGATGATTTGGGAATGTGTTTATTGTGCAGTTACCTACCAGGTTTCCTCTCATGACATCAATCAGGGAACACCTTTAAAAAAAAAAATACTCTCATCCCTGTGTACAGATCACCAGCTCAGCTGATTCGGAGGCCATCACATCACAGAAGCTGGTGAAGGGACACGCATACTCTCTCACTGGAGCTGATGAGGTGAGAACACCGTCATGGTCGCTCTTACTGTCACGTTTTTTCTTAGATAAGGCACTGAAGCATCAGGAAGCATGAGGGTATCTCAGGATCTCAGGCGATTGGCTGAGTGACTTTGCCTGGCTTTTATACAGTAGACACCTATTGGGTGGGTTTACATGGGCACATTTAATCCGATTAGAATCAGATTCATGCCTCAATCGGAATACGTATATAAACTGTTACGATGGTGCCAACCAAGCTATATATAAACACCTTGATTGGAATAAAACTGCCCAATCTGATTGTAATTTCAGTGGGATTGAAAGGGGTGGTATAATCCATTCCAATCACCATACACTTATTCGATAGTTTTTTTTGTGTGTGTGATAATCGGAATCTACAAAATTCATTCCAATTAAAAGAAAAATGTGCATGCAAACGGGGACTATTGAGATGATTGCAGGCTGTTGCATAGGACCAGCAGTTGATTACAGGCTCAGCATGCTGTCAATCACTTGAGTCCAGGGCGTGGTCAGGCCTGGAATGGGTTGACAGGAAATGGTCTAAACAAACACAAAAGACAGAAGGAAAATAAGGACTAGAAAGGTGGGCTACTGGGCAGAGGGCAGAAAAGGACAACAATATGACTTTGTGTTGAATTGAGTCCTAAACTGACTACATTGCCACTCTTGTTGCATGCACAGTCCACAGTTGTGCCCTTGGCAGTAAAAGGTTTGCAGTGATAAATTAACCCTGTGTGTGTGTGTGTGTGTGTGTGTGTGTGTGTCTGTCCAGGTGCGCACCAGGGGTGGTTCGGAGAAACTCATCCGCATCCGAAATCCCTGGGGTCAGGTGGAGTGGACAGGAGCGTGGAGCGACAGGTATGTCCTGAGCGGCTCGGCTCTTCGGCCACACGTCACCAGACTGCAAAGGAAGACAATACAACAACTTCCCTCACAAAACCTGTTCCTGCGATCATGCTGTCAGCTGCACTAAGTCACAGTGTTTTGTCCTTCCTGCCTGTAGATCTTCTGAATGGGACTCTGTCAGCGATGAGGATCGGGACAGACTGAAGAACGCCTCAGAGGATGGAGAGTTCTGGTAAATCCTACACTTGTGTAACATGGTTAATCATTCTTCCCTTTGCCATTGTACCAGAAGGTTACTCTAATGAATACTTTGGTTTATTGTTCAGTCATTCTAAAATATTTGTGCATGCAGCAACCTGGAACTGAATGACATTACCTTCTCTTCTTCCCAGTTTGATTGACTTGCCTGTGAAAACCCATTGCTGAATATTTGTTGCAGAACAGTTCAGTAGCTGCACGGGGCAGCCGTGGCCTACTGGTTAGCACTTCGGACCTGTAACCGGAGGGTTGCCGGTTCGAACCCTGACCAGTAGGCACGGCTGAAGTGCCCTTGAGCAAGGCACCTAACCCCTCACTGCTCCCCGAGCGCTGCTGTTGATGCAGGCAGCTCACTGCGCCGGGATTAGTGTGTGCTTCACCTCACTGTGTGTACACTGTGTGCTGTGTGTGTTTCACTAATTCACGGATTGGGATAAATGCAGAGACCAAATTTCCCTCATGGGATCAAAAGAGTATATATACTTACCGGTATATATACTTATTTTTGTCAGAATATACAACTGAGAATCCTGGGCTGAGATGCTTTCATATAAGCACAACACAAGAACACATCTGTTAGACTAATGTTGTAAGAAAAATTAAGTGCAAGCAGACAGAGGCAGGTTTGAAAACTGAGAACATAGTGAAACATTTATTGGTTAACAATGGTGTTAGAACTACGAGCTCGGAGGCCAGCATATGAGCTCGGAGGCCAGCATAGCCCACCGCTTAAGGCGGTGGCCTACTGAACCTCCAGAGCAGTGTCTTCCCTCTGCATTTAAAGCGTAGCCCACCTTCTTTGATTGTGTCAAGAGGAAAGGACTCATCATCAAATGATTAATTGTCGTCATGTGTCCTCATGTGGTTACAATGGGTCATGTGAGCATTTGATTGACAAAGGTCACAAGAGCAGTTTGGTTGACAAAAGGTTTGGCATGATCAAAGGCTGGGGTGATGATTAAAATGACTGTTAAAGTACATACACTCTGGAATTTCTCACTACACTAATACAAACACTTTACCATTGATTTGATGGGTTTGATGGGATCCACTTCTCATAATACCTGACCAGACCAATGAGTCTGACTAGGGTACTACTAACCTATGTTTAACCACTCAGACCAAAACAGGTCATACCCAGGTTGTGGAAATTCAGACTGAACCTTGGGCGTAACCCAGGGTGACATTAGATACAGTTTGATTTCAGTATATTTAGGTTAGGCTTTGTATGTTTATCTGGGCCCGTTTTGTTCATATATTCTTTTCAGACTATAATGTTGTTAACTGCATCATACTATACCTTGTTATATACCTACCGTGTTTTCCCCGTCTTTTTGACCTAGTCCTTTTTTTTTTTTTAGATAAGGCACTGAAGCATGACCCTGTCATGAACCACCAGAGAGTATCTCAGCATCTCGGGCGATGGCTAATTGACTTGGCTTCGCTCTTTTAAACAGTAGCAATGAGATGATTCCAGCCAGTTGCAAAGGACCAGTAGTGGTTCTAAATCCAGCCCAGGAACCATGCACATCTTTTGTCTAACCTGTATTAGCTGGGGTGCAGTAAAATAACCCACATTGACCCCTATATACTAAATGTTGACACAGGCTTAACTCTGGTCAAATGCTTTTAATTGCTGACTGGGCTGAGCTCTTGACACATTTCTCGCTCATAAAATGTGGACACAAACACTGTATTTGTGACGGTCTCACTTTCTCTCTCTCTGTCTTTGTGTGTGTGTGTGTGTGTTTGTTTTGTGTGCGCGTGTGTGTTTATTTTTGTGTGTGTGTGTGTGTGTGTGTGTGTATGCACCAGGATGTCTTTTTCTGACTGGTTGCATCATTACTCGCGTTTGGAGATCTGTAACCTGACTCCTGATGCCCTCTCTGATGATGAGGTGGAGAAATGGTCCCTGTCCAAATTTGAAGGAAGTTGGAGGAAAGGCTCAACTGCTGGAGGCTGCAGGAATTTTCCAAGTACTGATTATAAATATTATATAATAGTATATGTAGTATTGTATATGTCTGTTGAGTTATTGCTGTTAATATCCTGATGAGATAATAAATGTTACTGCGCGTCATTTCGATTAATTTTTATTATTTTCTTTCAGATAAGTGCCTCACTTGTTGAAAGTCAAAATCAAGTTATGTTTAAGTTCTTTTGTCACATTAAAATATATGTGTTCCTGATAATAGCTGTAATAGAACAGATTTATTTTCAGAAGATGCATTTGAGCTCCGTTTAAAACATAGAAGTTTGCATGATTAAATTCATCTACTGGCTACAAGGTTATCTTTCAGATTTTCGCACTAATTTCCAGTGAGAAGTGATGTGTTTGAGTGCTGAGTGACCTGCAGTTATGTTTTGCTCCAGACTCCTTTTGGCAGAATCCTCAGTTTGTGATCAAGTTGGATGAGGAGGATGATGACCCTGATGATAACGAGGTTGGCTGCACCTTCATCGTGGGTCTGATCCAGAAGAACCGTAGGAAGATGAGGAAGATGGGCCAGGACATGCACACCATCGGCTTCGCCATCTACGAGGTAGGTCGTACGGATCCACCGTATCCACCGATCCAATGTTTGAATTTGATTGGTCACGTACAATTTAATGCAGGCAATGAAAAACACTTTATGATAACATGAATCAGCAGACAATTATTGCCTAATATAAACAAATGATGTAATATTAGCAAATATAATTCTATATGTAAAAAATTGTTTGGGAGGTGTTGGTGATATTTTTCTGTTTTTTTTCCCTTGTAGGTGCCTGACGAGGTATGTATACAGATGATTGAAAAAGGAATGGGTTATTGAGGAATGGTCAGTATATTTGAACCTGATGTGTGGGGATTAACTGACATGGCAAAATGATACTGGCTTGTGAGTATACCTTTGTATAAAAAACAATGTCATGTTTTGTTTAGGCCTTTGTCTTGACACCTCATCTGCAACCATGCATTGCTCATCTACAGTTCAAAACCACTGCATGTCCTCAAACAGAAGTGACGATGCCCTCTAGTGGCTGTATATATAATTCTCTTTTTCTTCTTCATGCCTTCTAGTACGTTGGGAGGAGACAGGTTCATCTGAATAGAGACTTCTTCTTGCGCAATGCCTCCAAAGCTCGCTCGGAGACCTTTATAAACCTGCGCGAGGTCAGCAACCGCTTCTGCCTGCCTCCCGGGGAGTACCTTGTCCTCCCGTCCACATTTGAGCCCAACAAGAACGGCGACTTTGCTGTGCGGATCTTCTCTGAGAAGCATGCTGACTTTCAGTAAGGTTTCAGACATGAACAGTTTTATTAAACCAATTCCAAGTTTAATTGGCAAACATCATTAACCTGGTTAGCACCAGACCGTATCTCAATTGAAATTGGGTCTGGACAAGGTTCATTCACCTCCCATTTCCAAACGGCGTCACCAACAGACGCCGATAAAAATGCCTCTGGACGCAACTGGATAGACCTAAAGCCAATGAGCGCAATGAAGGAGATGACATATGCAAAGCAACAAATAAGCATTTTTCAAAAACTGCTTTGATGTCATCATGTTAAGCCCGCCTCAACGGTTGTGATTGGTGCCCGGGTTTTAGGAACACTGGAAATGGGAGTGAATGGCTTGCCAGACGGACCTGCAGAGCAAATTTAAATTTGCCAACGTCCGTCTGGATTCTCCCAGGCTAAAACATCATTACTATTGTCCAAGAAATGTGTTCAAGTTTATTGTTTCAGGCTCTTATGTAATTTTGCGCTAAAATGTGATCTTTTTGATAAACCAGGGAGTTGGATGACCCTGTTGATTGTCACGTAGAGGAGGTATGTCACTGGGGGATGGGTTTAGCTTTACATGATTCATAAATATACATATGATTATTTTGTAAAATGTTTCTCACAAAAATGATTCACTAACAAGCTACATTTATTCATCCCTCTCTCTCTTAGGTTCATGTTGATGAAGATGATGTTGATGACCGGTTTCGCAACCTGTTTGGACAGCTGGCAGGACATGTAAGCCTTAGACTTACAATATTTTATATCATATACACACATACATATATCTCATAATATTATCGTACACACACATGCATCTCACATTATTATATATAATACATAAATACATTCAGTATAGCTTAAAATATTATAGCCTATATCATACACACACTGTACATTATTGCAATATACACGCATGCATCTCACAATATTATATATCATACACACATACATATATCTAACAATATTGTAGCATAACTGGATAGAAAATTACTGTCTAATCATAGGTATCATTTCCGGTATTCATTTTGTTGATTTTTCTTAACAGGATTGTGAGATTTCTGCCTTTGAGTTGCAAAGGATCCTTAACAAAGTGGTTGCGAAACGTGAGTTGGAGAGTGGTGCTTTGTGTATTCTTTTTAAAATTTAAATTCAAAGCCAAATTTACATGCAAACATCCAAATTTACAAACATGGTCAGAAAATAGGGGGCATTCAGCTGACTCCTCTTTTATTTCAGGTTCTGATATTAAGACCAGTGGGTTTAGTCTTGCCACCTGCCGTAACATGGTCAATCTTCTGGATGTATCCTTTCCCCGATTAAACATACATTTGTTTTTGTGTACGTACATGTTTTTGTGCATACGATAATTGTTTGGCATGGGAGAGACTATGAGATTCCTTAACATGTCTTTCTTAGAAAGATGGGTCTGGCAAATTGGGCCTGGTAGAATTCAAGATCCTGTGGACAAAAATCCAGAAGTATCTGGTAGGTGTCTTATCTTATGACTTAACAAACATGTGGTCTGGTTGTTGTACTACCCACTACCACCACCAGCTTGATAGAGGCCCCATATTATTATAACTAACTGAAATATTTACATATTTTGCAGTCTCTTAATATGGACCTCAAGGTGTGAAACAAGAATGATTTATGTGTGTGGTGTGTCATCATGATGTTCTCAAATGATGATTAATTGTGTGTTGTGAATTAAATGTTCTGTCTCAAAGGACTACTACCGTGAGAGAGATGCAGACAAAACTGGTTGCATGAGTTCAGCTGAAATGAGGATGGCTGTCGAGGATGCAGGTACATAGTAGTATGTAACACGTATTTAGTTAACAACCATAATCAGACACCTGGATCTAATACAGCAAAGCTTCTAAGAGCTTGATTATCTAACAGGAATGTGTCATTACAGGTCTGTAACTCAACACTACCAAAAAGGGGTACAGCTGAACATCTGTAACCCCCCCCACACACACACACACACACAGTGACATCTATGTCTTTCTCTCTCTCTCTCTCTCTCTTACTCTCCCCTTCTCTCTAATTCAGTCTTTATTCTGTATTCAACATGATTTATTTGGCTTTTGTCACCACATTGTTTCGTCTCGTCTGTGTCTTTCCCAGGATTCTCCCTCAATAACCCTATGCATCAGGTCCTTGTGGCACGCTACAGTGATACCAATCTCTCTATTGACTTTGACAACTTCGTCTGCTGCTTAGTTCGCCTGGAATCACTGTTCAGTAAGTCTGTGTGCTGCATAATGTAGGGCACATGCAATGTACTGTGTGTACACACACACACACACACACACACACACTCACGTGCACACACACACACACACGCGCACACACACACTCAGACAGACAGACACACACACACACACACACACGTATGCAAACATGCATGCATGCATACACACACACACGTACGCATGGATGCATGCATACACACACACACAATTTCATTAGTCCTCATACTGAAAAATATTGCTGGTGTACTTCTATAGAGACATTTAAGACTCTGGACAAAGATGATTCCGAAACTGTGGAGCTCACCCTCTTTGAGGTAAGGAGAGCATCCTTCCCTATGTTATTAATTATTCAGCTCTACTAAACAAACATTTGCAGACCAGCTGTGTGTTACTAAATTTCACTCATAAGAACATTCACTAATGTTATAGACTTCATTGCTCATTTTTAATTTAACATGTTGCATTGAACAGTTCATCTTTCTCTGGAGTTAGAGTATGACGCACACTTCTGTTTTGTCCTACAGTGGCTAAATGTGGCCATGCTGTAATGGCCCTGTTAGAAGAACAATGACCAGGCCTTAAGGTCCATCCCCTTTGGCGGAGTGTATGCACTGTTTTGCAGTGTCCTGTTACTTGTTATTGTGCTCTATTTTTGCTTCCCATCAATAGCCCTTTCCTAATAGTTTCTCTAATTCAATTTCCTTTAGTTTTTTTTAGGGTAGCTATACAACATGCTGTGCTAAAATAATGATCTAGCTCAAGTGATTCAGAGCATTTCATGTCGTCACATGTTTCTGCAAGTTTTCCTATCTTAATTCTCTGTGTGATATTTGAAATCCATAAAGATGATGAATAATTCTTCAAACCTAAATCCATGAATAGGTCCTTGCAACTGAAAGAAATAGTGCATTTATACGCTTTCTTTTTGTCCATGTTCAGGAAATTAAAAAAAACTATTCCACCCATATGCTGTCTTCAAGGCCAGTGACTCATTGGACGATTATTTGTGTCTCCTTTTTCAAGATGTGTTACACCTCTGCCCCAAGTCATTGTAGCACACCTCCTGCATGACAGGATAACACATAGCCAACTCTACACATTCCTTTGCTCTGCTGGAGGAAAGCTTGTCCCAGCATGCTGGTGTGGACATACCATACTCTTACACAATTTTAAGAATCTGTGTGAGAGAAAAGAGTGTGTGTGTGTGTGAGTGAGAAAGAGTGAGTGATGTCCTGTAGCCTACTACTTTATGCAATGTGTATTTGTCAGAAACTTTTGTCATAAGGAAAGATGGTAGATGGTTGTCATAAGGAAAGATGCTACTGATGGTGGGCTGCAAGTGCAATTATGGAGCATTTTGAGACATGTGCATAAAGACATGTGAATCTCCGACTGTCATAATTTCAGGTCTTGTCTCCTAAGCGAGCAAAGCCCCATTGCCAAATAAGGATCTCATTATCTTGCTCTTCTTGTCAGGTTAAACCTGCCATGTAAGCTTTACCCTTATAAGGAAGTTGTCTCAAATCTTCTGATCTTATTGGCTCTTGGTTACCTGGTAACCTACACCTGAAATATATAAGGTTTATTAATTAGGCTATTTCATTTAGAGAGTAATTTTCACATAGAATAGCTTACAAACAATTTTGTTTAAAATTAAAAAATAAAAAAATACATCACAACCAATACTAAAATCTACATTGTCAAGAATGTAACCAAGCCAAGTGAAAACTGGTCCACAGAAAATAAACTAGGTCTATCAGTACCCCAAGGAAACTAAAGTTCTCCAAATTCTAGGATTTTTACATACATTACACATACGTAGTGGGAATGGTATTATAGCATTTCCCCTGTAGAACCTATAGGCTGGAGTGCCCTTACATGAGGGACTATGGGTCTATGACAGGGGTGGGCAAACTTTTTGGCTCAAAGGCCGCACAACAACCCATCACATACAAAAATATTTTTTTATAGCCTATAATTTAGTATGAAAAGTATTTCTTTTAAAATATGAATTGCTTAAAAATACTGATACTTTTATGCTGTTTAACAAATGTATAAATTGTGCACTGTCGCTTTAAGACAGTCGCTTTAATTCACGTTTATTTCTTATTTTCTATAAAAATTATCTTCTGCCTGCTCCGCTATGGCTAGTGGTGTACCTACGGCTGGGCCCTCTCACAGCTTTTAAATGGTCAGTAGTGGGAACTACTGTTGCCTTCATGATTTCCTTTTAAAAGTTTCTTATAAGAAGGAGATATCATCAACATTGACAAGCCAGCTGGAACCTGCGGCTCTCTCCCTCTCGTGAGTACAGACGCGTTCCCAATCAGAGCCATATAAAGGTACCTTTATATGGCTCTGTTCCCAATTAAATGGATCGCATAATGTTCACGTTAGATCAGCTGCAACGGAGATAACTAAGAGTTAACTTAGTTTAACATGATGTTATATCTCTATTCAACATGATGTTTTGACATTGACATTGCAACCGTTCTCTAAGGAGAGTGAAAGCGGTTTGCAGTAAGGCTAACCAACGTCGTCTCTATCGCAGGAAAAAAATAGCGAGCAGCCTGATAACCAAATGTAATGCTCGGCGGGCCGGATGAAAATGCTCGGCGGGCCGCAGTTTGCCCACCCCTGGTCTATGACCTCTGCACAGCATGGGATTCTCCCTAAAACAAACTGGATGTGTTAACTAGCCAACCAATTCACTATATTATTTGATTCAAATCAAATGAAATGCATAAAAATTGTATAGGCCTAGTAGCCTACAGCTAAGTAGGCATATTTAGCTTAATCAGGCTTACAAGAGAACTTACTAAAAATGAATCTATTGCAGCATATCGTGTCCAATGTTTAGGTCCCTTTATATTTCAAGAAATGTAAAATATTTCACGTTATTTGAAAAATGTACTAGCCATACCTTCAAATAGGGCCTAAAAGAATCAGGCTTGTAGGCAGAATGAATAGATCTCTATAGGAGCCAATGGGCTACATGGATTTCTAGTATCCGGAAGTTAATTTCTCCCGCTGGAACGTCATAGGAGAGTTAAAGCGGGGAGGGCCTGCGCATAAACCTACTCTCATCTTTCCAGTGGCTCAGCCGACCTCTCTGAGAACGTACAGTCAACATGGTAAGTCTGTTTCATTCTTAATGTCCATGTTATATACATTTTCCGGCGCAGACTGAAATAACTTACGGGGATTATTGTCCATTCATGTGGATTCATTTTTGATGTATTGGAAAGGTGTGTGCCTCATGTTAAAAAAAAAAATGCCACCATTAGCCTAGCGATAGTAACCTCAGATCTAACACTAACGTCACTATTTTCGAAAGCACGTTTTATTCGAAAGCTATGTAATGTGAGCATCGTGACAAGCCATAGATTTGCACATAATGTTGCTAATTACGTGGATTGAGGGTTTGTCGTTACATCATGATCTGGTTTCAGGGCGGTGACTTGCAACAGATTTAGTCGAGTTTTGTCGTTAAAATCTTCCCAATACATCTGCGCAGCAATCCTTATAACATTGGAATTCAGATTGTGTTGAGACGCACAGATACAGCGTCGCATGAATGGGAAAAACCCGACACATCTTTTGCGTGTCTTCAGGTGTGCTTACAAGTGTGGACTTGTTCTGCTAGCGCAGGAATGTGGAAGGCCTGGAAAAAAAGTGAAATCTGCAGTAGCCTATCATTATCAGAAGCATAACAACTTGTCATATTGCCTTTCCCATTCACTTTAATATTGCATTTAAACAAGTGAATGTGCGTCTAAGTCATTGTAAGGATTGTATTGTAGGCCTATTATTTGATGACTGCATCGACAGACATCACCTCAAGTTGAATCGAGCAACCTGTCTTTCCCTGACACTCCCTACCTGAAGACGAGCTGGAAAAGAAGTCATATTGTTGACTTAATGCCTAAAATGGCGGTGTGTCTATCACTTATCGACTGCTGAGCATAAGCTAGCAACTTTCAGGCATATAATGTTCAAGCATACATAACATTACCAGCAAATCTCAGTCGAATTCTGCTCGTGAAAGAGTTTGTTTTAAAGGTTACCTCAAAAGCTTTGAGAAATTGAAGGTCAGTGTCATTACAAGAGTGTAGAGGGAGGAGCTGCAATTTAAAGCTTGTATAACTAGTTCTGAAGTTATGTGCTGTGTGTCTTAATGGTGTCAGTAACTGCATGGGTTCAGGCCATGACTTAGTGATCATTGATGGTGCAGATGGTCCCTGAAGTTAGCAGTTTGTCTGCCACTGCCTCTTATGTGGGAATCCCAGTCCCCTATAGTCTTCTGTAATGTCTGACCGTTTGGGTAATAAACCATGACAACAGTGACCCTTTCAAGGTTTCAGATGAGTAATTTGGAGTGAGGGCCTGCTTGGAAGAGAGCCAGGTGTTTTTTTATAGGATTGTCATTACATAAGAATATGTGACATTACATTTCGCTCTAGGAACAAAAGCCATACTTTAACCATAAAACTATTTAAATCCTGATCATGCTGGTCTCTAATATTTTTTTTGTGTGCGTCTCCTCTCTTGTGTGTTGGTTGTCAGGCCTCTGGAGTAGTGGTTGATGATGGTGTGGTTAAGGCGTACGAGGAGATCAAGGTGCACCACAGGGGTGAGGTGCAGTGTGATCGGCTCAAGCTAGTCATGTTCCGCCTGAGTGACGACGACAAGAGCATCATAGTGGATGAGGAGAACTCCCTCAAGATGAAAGATGTTGCGGATGTGGATGACGTCTTCTCAAAGCTTGTCAGCATGTTCCCAAGCAAAGACTGTCGCTACGCACTGTATGACTGCTGCTACAGAACCAAGGAGACTGAAAAAGAGGACCTGGTCTTCATTATGTGGTCAGTATAAATGTGATTTCTTTTAAAGAGAATGGAGGATGGGCATACTTGCACCTGGTTGTCAGCGCTCGAGCAAATGTATCTCTTGTGATCATCACTGTTACGGGGAAGAGGTTACCAGGGTGTGGGCTGAAAATGTTTACTTCTAACGTGACAAGCTAATCCACCATCACCTATGTGTGTTTGAACTCCATGTTGAATTGTCTTTGGACTAACAGTACAAAATGGTTGCCTGGCCTGGCCTGTCCCGTCCCATCTTCATCTGTGAAGGGTCTAACATTATAGCCGCAGCTATTCAGCAGTCAGGCAGTGACTCCACTAATTCAATCACCTGATCACGGCCTCCACTCCATTGATTAGCTGCATCAGGCAACATAGCCCAAGCAGTACGTAGACCCTGAGCAGCAACAACAGCCCCTTTATAGCGAAGGCCGTCCACCCCTACCCGAACAATTCATTTCCAAGGTTCTACGCCAAACCAAAATACAGAACTGTATTGTGTTTGCAGGCATGTTGATTGGTCAGACCGTGTGTGTGTGTGTGTGTCTGTCTGTCTCTGTCATGTTGTAGTTCCTCTGTGCTTGGTAGAGGTGGTGTGCCTCCCTGAACTCTTGCTGTGTTTTGTGAAGGGCCCCTGACGAGGCCCCACTGAAGAAGAAGATGCTGTACGCCAGCTCAAAGGGTGCCCTGAGGAAGAAGCTGCCAGGTGGGTCCTTTTCCCCTCTTTTTTCAGAACGGTAAAATGAGGTACTGAAATTGTTGAACAGTCAGCAACATCTACAATGAAACAGGATTAAGGCCATATGGTGCCCATCACATGAGCAAATCTGACTCCGTCTGTCTCCAAGAGAAGTAATTTATCGAAGGGAACTGCGGAGTGTAATGTCTCCTGTTGGCATGTCCCCACCCAGTAACCATTCGTTCTCCTCGTGATCAGGCTGGTTCATAATCTGCAGAGACCCCTGCTGGACATTATTATTAGAGCTGCTACTGTATGTTCCTCTGCCAGGCTGTCAGAGAATAACTGGCTCTACTTGTAGAACCTATTTTGTGTTCTCTTAACAATACTGTCAGTGACCAGGTAAACAATAACATGTAAGATGACTGTCACTGGAACTTATACCAGGGTTCCTCCCTTAGGCCTCAGTGGATAGCAATTGCATAACAGTATCAAAAACGTTTTATTATTTTGTGAGTGACCGTGCAGAATGAGTAGCCTGAGAACGGGGCCAGTTAAACCTGTCAAACCTTGTTGATGTAGGCCCCAGCCGTGGCGCGGCTGGCTGAGGCACCTGCACCGTACGCCGGCGACCCGGGTTCAATTCCTCCCCGTGGTCCTTTCCGGATCCCACCCTGACTCTCTCTCCCACTCACTTCCTGTCATTCTCTACTGTCCTGTAAATTAAAGGCATAAAAGGCCAAAAAAAATATACTTAAAAAAAACCTTGTTGATGTGTTTTGTTTTCCCATGACAGGGCTTAAGATTGAGTGGCAGGTGAACGATCTTGCAGATGCCAAGGACTCCTCAGTGCTAATAGAGAAGCTGGGAAACAGGGGAATGATCAAGGAGCTGGAGGGCAAGCAAATGTAAATGCCACATTCTCACATGCACCAACAGAATGGTCCCAACAACAGTGCAGACGAATTGCTTAAGTGTTTTGTTTTTTATTTTTAGTTTATTTTTTGTTAACCTTATGTCTGCCTTGGAGAGAGACTTCAAGGGAGGAGAGGTCATTTCAAAATGACTTATCCAAACTGATGAATTCCCAAAAAGGAACAAACCTCCTGATCATTCCTTAAGACGGATCAGTTTTGTGGGTTTTTTTTTTTATTTTTATTTTTAAATAGTTGTTTTATTTTGAAATGTTCATTGTTCCTTATGCTTTGCTCTTTAGTGCCCCCTTTCTGGTTCATTCCATTTGAAGGGGCTTTTTATTATTCTCCAGAAGTGCATATCAAAAGCTGCTGGTCCCCCCAGTGGAAGCCCTGTCTGAAAGACTAGGCTCCAGGCTACATTAACAGACCTGATTCTCCCCATTAGGTCCAAGTCAGGACCAATTTGCTGAATCAGTCAGGTCTGTTTGTGTCGGGTGGTGGGGGAGCAGGCAGTATCTGTTACTCCAGTATTCACATGGGCGTTCAGCCGTCGAATCAGGCTCTTTGCTGTACTCTTCTGTTCTACCAGCTGTAATTGTTACATTCCATTAAGCTAACTAACATACTCTGTCTAAGCGTTGTTCATTCTTTGCCACAATAGGAAGAGATATAAATAATAAAAAAAGATTATCTGAACCATACTGTGTGTGTTAAATTATTGTTAAGCATTTGTTGAATCCTTCTGCCCTTGACTTCATGAACAACAGCAAACAAAACAGGCCTTTAAAGCTACATTGTAGTTTATTCTTTATCAAATTCATACATTTTTGTTACCAGCCAGCTACAGAAAGTAGCAGGCATACAATGTAATACATCATTGTACCTTAACATGTTCCGACTTGTCTCAACCTTTGACAATACAAACGATAAAGTCATTGCACTAGTTGATGTACATTTAACGTACATGCGGTTTCCCTTAACACTGAACCATTGGGGACTTTAAGCAAAGGCAAATTAGGGATATTTTCTGACATGGTCAGAAGTTCATTAATGGAATGTTTGTCAACATAAAAAAAAAAAAGATTTGTAACACATTTGTCTACATTTAACAATGAGAAGTTTGTCTTTTTACTCTTTTCCTTGAGTATTAATTAAACTACAGTACAACAAATCAACTTGCAGGAATGCATAACTCTGCTCATCTTAAGGCATTTTGGCAACTTGTATAGTGTTTGTCTAACTCAGACAGACGTCCCCTCTTTCACCTCCCCAGTCTCTACCTGAAAGACATTTATTTTTTAATTGTTACATCAGTTTGAACAAAAGCAGCAAATATTTAAAATGTATTATATATCCAGAATGCCTTAAAAAAAAGAAGTCTGAGGAAGTATTTTTTATATTTCTTTTTTTTAAGTGTGTTACCTTCGCTAGAAGTTGGTCACTGAGGGCCTTGACTGTGTCCTTCTCTTTGGCGAGTTGCTCATGACTGACTTTGAGGAGCTGCTGGAGTTTGGTGGCTGCCTGGCCCAGGTCCTTGGACAACTTCTTTTCCTTCTCCAGACGCTCCTGTGGGCCAAGTAATGACATTTGCGTTAAGCAAAATCTACATGCCAGAGGATCAATGTTGAATCATGTGATTTCTGTTTGGCACAAATATACCGCCGGAGCCATCCAACGCCCATGGGCAGAAATGGCTTTTATGTCAACCGATCAAAATGACTCAAAACGAAGTTAAAATATATAAAACGTTCCCAAATATATTCAATGCTGTTGCCATCTGGTGACTAAGGAAAATAAGTTATACGATTCATTTTCAAGCATCAAAGTGGCGCCAGGGCTATTTCAAGTCCTTCATAGATCAAAGACTTTACATTAGCATGGCCTTACCACCACAGCCTGAAAAAGAGTTGCAAAGAACACATGCAGAAAATGTGTTGGCTGGGTCAGAATTCTGTAGGATCATGGCTGAAGAAGCCATCTTAAAATCATGTGAAAATCCTTTATATGGCAAATCAGGGGTTTCACATTTAATCACATTTTCACAATTGTAGGCTGTTGAGTTGTATAACATTGGGAATTTTACATCTTAAGAAATGGCTGACTGGATTTTGTGGCTTACTCCCAATAATTATAGATTACCTGATAAAATGTGAAACCTGTTGACTGATGACTGGCCAAAGTCAACAAACTGAATGGGAGTAAAAGTCACATAATCCAACGGTCACATACGAAGGCTTAAACTACCCAGAATGTGTCATACTCAGATTCTAGTCAGAATATGAGTCTGATACTGCTCCACTGGGATGTGATTATGGCGCGCGTTTCAATCGATACAGGGGGTGAATCCTGTAGGAAGAACACCCAAACCATCCTTCTTCTCCACAATTGCACAATTGACCCAAGAGTGTTTTTCTGCATTAAAACAAATCAAATAAGCCGTGGAGACAGTATTTTTCATTGATCAACCACTACAGAGCCTGCTCCGGTATACGCTATAGCTCCAAATCGCAAACAGTGGATTAGCTAAGGGCCATGAGCGAAACGCTTCCCAAATAGCATTTTTTTAACCAGTAATATTGTTCAAAACAGCATCAAACTTCGTCAGTACACTGTTAATCTTACAGAAGACTGAGATCTCACACGGAGCATGACGTCTATTGCCGGAAGGTAATGCCTTATACGGACTTTCCTTCGAGAGGAGCTGGTAGGGGGACAGTAACTGCCAAGCATACGGTAATTTCTGTATGTAATACGAACATAGTCTATTTACTGTATTGCTAAAGCTACAGACATAACGATACTCCTTGGTACCCCAACAGAAGGGTGCCAAAAAATGGCACTAACAATGGAAACAAATAATTGCGTCCCGTACTGTACCGAACTGAACTGTGGAAACACACCACTTGTGAATTCCATAAAGAATATTCATGTGAATAAAATCCAGGTTCCAGTGAGCGGTGTGCTACCTTGAGTTCGACCACATCCTCCGTGTCAGAGGCAGGCGTGTCCCCTGCGGCCTTCAGTAGATCCAGTTGGGACTGCAGCTCCATCACCGTCCTCTGGGCCTACCCACGCACACACACAGAGATGCAGATATAGCACTAGTCCAACCCACACATGAAGAGAGGCACGGCTATATAATCAGTCCAACACACACACAGACACACAAGGAGAGGCTGAGATATATTGCCAGTCAAACACACAGAGGAGGAGAGTCTGAGATATATACCATCAGTCCAAAAACATGTCGCAGGAGAGACAGAGACATTGTTTGTGCAACACAAACGCAGGGAAGGAAGAAACGAAACACACACAGTGGACATACATGTCATTTGAGTGGCTACCCTCTGGCAGGTGTCTGCGCGGTCCTGTGGCTAGACTAATCAGAGGAAGGCTATCTTTACTTTTGAGGCCATCCCACTTCTGAACTTCAATATGCTCCCAGCCCCCTCCTCCTCCCTCTCCTGGGACTAATCCTCATACACTTACTTACACCCATTTCTGTCCTGTTCTTTCTTATGGTCCGGTCTTATATGTTGTTATATCTTATATGTCACTATGCCTGCATGATGATATTGCCCCTCGGGGATAAATAAAGTTCTTTTGAATGGAATTAAAGCAAAGCAGATACTGGTCAGCGGGTGGTGAGGGCACAGAGGTGGACAGTGGTGGTGGGTTACCTGCTCAAACTCCTCGGACATCTGCAGCCTCTGGCCCTCCTCCCCATGAAGTCTCTCAACCGTAGAGGCCAACTCCGCTTGGACCTGCACGAGAAGTGCTGAGACGTCAATTTGGCGAACACACACAAACTCTCTCACGCACGCACACACGCACACACGCACACAAAAGAAAATACTCATTAGTAAGGCCTCAACCAAACCAAAGACTTAAAAGTTGATAAGTGCAAGCATTTGTGCGTGTGTGTTCCTGCTTTGCTTGTTTGAGTTTGGGTGTGGGTATAGGTGTGTGAAAGTACTCATTGAGGGTTAGTGCTCAGTCCAGTCTGCTATGTAAGCAAAAAGTTGAAAAGAAAAAGAAGGAAAAAAACACAGTGAGAAAGTAGAATAGGAAGACCGGAACCTTTAACTCAAAAAAGAACATGTAGCAGTTAGTGTGAGAAAAAACAGAGTACACCTCCGC